>NW_010422543.1:6786-9458 GCF_000710305.1 Buceros rhinoceros silvestris
TTCTCCGAAGCCGTGGGAGAGGAACACCACCAAAAGCAAATACAAAGCTGTCCGTGTTCCTGAGACTGGCTCTGATACAAGCAGTCCAATTCTCATGGCAGCATGCAGGTACCAGGCATTTTACACCTCAGTGGCTGAAGACTTCCTCCTAATTCTCATGCTGAACTTCCCTCCGCACTTTTGCCAGATTCTATCAACCTTTTTGTAACTCAAGAAATCTGGTAGTTCTTTGATTATGAGCTTCACTGTGTTTCTCAAAGTGGTGTAAATGAGAACATATTTTATTCTGTTGAAGTATCCAGGATAATACAATAAGGTATGAAACAACATACCTTATCTCAGGTCCATCAGCAAGACCAAATACAGTACCAGAAGGAAAGTTTTTTGAGAAATCGGCATGGCTTTACCACAATGTGTGAAAGCTACCAGTTAGCATGGCACTAAATTGAGTTCTTATCATCTAAGGGTAATCTTACATTGAAAATCTAGTTATACTTTTTTTCTGTGTGTACAGGATTCTTTTTGTTTGGTGGCAGGGGTTTTTGTTTGTTTGTTTGTTTTGTTTGTAAGTTTTATTCTGGAGACAGATAGAGACGGTTTCTCCCCTGAAGAGTGGCCTTGATTATGCTTTAATATAGTAGGGATAAGGAAGTAATTCTTGCAGGTTTTAATTCCTCAAAATGAAGGAAGTGTGAATCTACTTATCCCTCTTCATTTCATAGGATGTCAAATAAATAGGATTGAGAATTTCGGGTGGTCTAGCCTGGCTTCCTACTGACCACTGTTGATCATACTTCACACATACTTCCCTCCTTGTGTGCAATATTTGGATCTGCGACAGTAAGCACTGGTCCTCAGGATGCCTCTGGACAGGCAAACAGGCTACCAGTTCTTCAGACTAGAAGCTAGCATGACAAGATGAAATCCTCAAGGTCCCTATCAAGTTACGAAACAAGCTCTTATCCAAACAAGCATTTATCTACCAGCTATGAGAAGGGACACTTCCTAACAGTTAAAAGCAATGATCTAAGCAGCTGGTGCTCCATCACTGTTCAAGGACATCCGAAAAGAAATAGAGCCAGACATAATACACTTGACTAGCACAGCTATAATAATTCATAAAAATCCTCCACGAAGTGCTCAATTTGTCAGTTTGTCCTAAAGCAAAACTGTTGTTGGGTTGATCGTGTAGAGGGTAACGTTAAGCTAAGTGGTCTCCCTCAGGCGCATGAAGGACAAGAATGAATGGAGGGACTTCTTGTGAGTGTGAATTCAACAGCAGTGGAAGCCTTCATGGAGAGTTCAAGCCAGAATTTTCACCTAAGCAAATAGGAAGTAGAAACTGGTTGAAAGCTTGCCTCATTGGGAAGGATTAATCATGGTTTTCAATGACCTCTGAGACTTCAAGGCCATGAGCTCTTCTAAATACTGAACCAGTGACAGCATCATATCTTTGTGGCCAGGTCTTTGAACTCCATACTCTATTTATTTCGCTTCATAGCACTTAGGAGTAGTAGGAAAGTGCCATTACTTTATGGGCTGAGGCACAGAGACATCAGATATTTAGAATCACTGTACTGCAGAACAGTTTAAGTTGGAAGGGACTTCAAGCAGTTCTAGCCTAACTCCTGCTAAAAGCAGTGGCAGGTGAGTTTTGAATAACTCCAAGTATGGAAACCCTACAGCTTCTCAGGGCTTCTACTCCAGGTTTTGACTGCATCTTGGTGGAAAAAATGTTCTTTTTATCTAGTCAGAATTTCTTTTTTTGAAACTTGTGCCTTTTGACTCTCCCTCTTAGAGGAATATTGCTTCATTTTCTCTACATTCACCCATCTGATGGCTGAAGTCTTGCAGGAGATCCCCTCTTCTCATTTTAGGCTGAACAAATCCACCCAACACCATAGAGAAAATTTGTGGAATCACAGGAAATCAAATCTGTGTTTCTTCTATCCCAAGCACTGGGTTACGCTTTTTTTTTTTTTCTTCTTCAGTATAGTACAAAAACTAGAGTGTGAAAGGAAACTAGGAGATGACAGTTTGAGAGCAAAGAGAGATGTGTGTGAAGAGCCACCATATGTGATTATTCTGTACAGCTAGATGTCAGAGGATGTTGAAGATGCTAAAAGTTACAAAAACTAGAGTGTGAAAGGAAACTAGGAGATGACAGTTTGAGAGCAAAGAGAGATGTGTGTGAAGAGCCACCATATGTGATTATTCTGTACAGCTAGATGTCAGAGGATGTTGAAGATGCTAAAAGTTTGCTTGGATTCAAGGAGAGAGGTAGGACAAATTTGCAGAAGACGTATCTGTTGAGCATTACAGAAAAAAAGTAATACACTTCCAGCCTAGGAATATCCTGAGTTACAAACTGTTGGAGACCTCAAAAAGATTATAGAGAAATACCAGTCCTCTAGGAAGTACCTTTTGGTAACCAGAGGCAGGTTACTGGACTGGGTGGCATTTTGTTGTGATTCAGTACAGTTGTCTTATGAAAACTTCAGGAGAAGAAGGAATGTCCAAGATGGAAAATGCAATACAATGTAACCATGGCAACAACCGTCTGGGGGCAAAGTAGGTGTAATTTCTTACACTGGTATCATTTCACCAACATTCAGATTTTAGGTTCTGGGAAAGCTCATGAACTCAGGTTCATTTGCATAATATTCCTCCCG
>NW_010422543.1:9530-11460 GCF_000710305.1 Buceros rhinoceros silvestris
GTGCAAAATTTCCCCCCCCCCCCCCCCCCCCACCTTTTTTTATATGCTGCTGCTATGTATTTCCACAATACTACCCATTCCATCACGGCAGGCCACTAACTCTACGTAAAAAACTACTGCATTGTGCTTAATTGAAAGTCAAGTCTTAACTCAACAGTTTTTGCAGTTCTTTAGGCCCACTGATTCCTTTGAATGCCGTATATGAAATGTTGTCAAACAGGAAAACATTGTTCAACTCACTTATATCCAACAGCATCAGGTGTTCAAAGAGAAACTGTCTTAGGCCATAAATTTTGGTGAGTAGCGAACAGAGAAAGGCTGCATAACACAGCAAATAACTCACGTTCAAACACAATCATGGTTTAATATCTGATACTTCACAGTTTCTTCCAAATGGGTGGTAAGAAAAATTCCCACAGAAATCAACAGGCTTAAAAGGAGGCACTATATCTTACACTGGCAGACACTGCTGTCATAAAATCAGGCTTTTAGTATTATAACCCCTTCTTTCTTGTCTGCCCAAAAGCTTTCACTTTTTTTTTTTTAATCTCAGCGTCTCACCTATATCAATATCATCACAACCAGTACAAAGCATCAAAGCGTTGCTACTTTCTGATGTATGATCATTCATTTTAAAGATGTCCCCTTCCACACACTCATGGATGAAATGTCTTTTTCCTCATCCTCAGTCAGGATACAAGAACTTTTACAATTTCTTTTTAAAAAGTTTCAAACCTTATCAATTCAATACAAACATTACACTAGCAGAATTTTGTTTTAATAACTTGTAGAGATGAGTTCTTAGCAAAAAAATTTAATACGTCTTCAGAAGATCGACTAACTTTTTTTTTCCAAGGAAAACATAAATTAGAACTAGTTTTATGAAAAATGAACTATGTTTCTGATTAAATGTGAGTTTCTAATAGACAGATGTTTCCCAAAAAAAGCATCTCACATTTGTAACCAAACACTGTCTTTCTGCCAGAGCTCAGAATTACATTTCTGTAATAGAATCTGATCAGGCAGCAAAAGCTTTGGAACAGGAAATATCTTTACCTTATTCAACTGTGACCTAGCAGAGCCTACACCGGGTTTCTAGGTACTGTAGTAACACACATATTCTTTTTCTTCTGTGATTCAGACAAGGTAGGGAGAAGGAGGAAGCAAACAATCTAACAATTTGAGAACATTCCAGTGAGTACTAGAGTAATTGTAGCAAATATTGTGAAAGCCATATGATTTTTTTTCCCCTCGCTGTTTGTCCTTGCCTATTTCCAACTTAACGCATCTTAATCTTGCCTAAGCAAACATTTGCACTACTTCATCATAAGAGTTCTATTAAGCTCATGAAACATTATTTCTCACAGTTCCAGTCAGCATCAGTTCTGAAGAAGGGAGGACCATAACGTGAAGTAGTCTAGATAAGGAAAAGCCAAAGCAAAAGTAAATTTGGTGCCTTGAAGGCCTATGTAAGCTGGAGTAATGCTATTCGCTACATCCACACAGCATTATTCATGCTGTAACAGTAGGAGATACTGTTTCAAGAAGAGCCAAACAAAATCAGTGGATGTCTTGATGCAATACTGTTTTGCATAAATTACACAGCATGGCCTCCATTCTTGGTCACCAGCATAGGGGCAGTGACATTCTGAATGTAACGAGATGAACACAGATGTGTTTTCTAGCACAAAAAGCCTGTGTTCTCAGAGCCATTTCTCCCCAATGTGAAAGCAAAGACTTAAAATCAAAGGTTATGTTTGGAACCTGGTTTAGAATGCAGTTATATTCTCAAAATGAAAGTAAGGTTCTTCACCTAAAATGGTCATATAATGATAAAATCCTTATCACAGCACGAGGAATATCCATTTACGGATCAGATTAAACTGCCCGAGACACCACAGAATTCCAAGACAAAAATGGACTACCCCCC
>NW_010422544.1:0-18576 GCF_000710305.1 Buceros rhinoceros silvestris
TGCACCTCCGGATCGCCTGAGAACTACAGACCCGTCGTGAGTTCTGTGTTGTCTGAAAATCAGGTAGAATATTGGCACTCCCAGCCGTTCCGTGAAGGGAGATTTCCTGCCGTGAAAATCGGCCGTGCGCAGAAATTCCCCACCCCATCTCGCCGCGGGGACTGAGAGCAGCTGCCCAGAGGCCGCCGCCGCCGCTCCCCCTTCCTGGCGTGAGAAGAATTCTGCTCCTCGCTGGGACAGCGGAGAGAACCAAGGTTTTTGCACTCTTACCTCGTCACTGGCTGCCTGCCCGGGATTCTGACCTTGAAAAGGAACAGTTTGTGTAAACCTTCACTTCTTTTTTTTTTTCCCTTCCTTCCCCTTTGGTTTGTAACTACATACATATAATAGAGTATAGTTGTGTAGTTTTATTGTATATTAAAAGTTTGTTTCAGCTCCGGACGCAGACCGAGGTGTGAATTTCTTCCTTCCCCTTTTTAAAACCCTTCTGTCTCTGTTCAGGACAGATGGATTCGTTAAGGTAATTTGAGGAGTTATTATTACCTCGGTCCCTCGACCCCTGACAATACACTTGCAGTGCCACTATTATCACATTTCTAATGTAACCATTGATCCATTTTTTTCCCTAGCAGATCTGAAATGTGGCCATTTCTATGCAATACTCGGCTCCTTCTACTAAACTGCCTCTGCCGAGTGATGGCAACTATGCAGCCAAGAAGAAGTAAAGGAGTTACACCTAACTGAACATCCTCTCCTGTTGTTTTTGGTCTAGTGCATGAAAACAAACAGGGTGATTTTAAATTACATACGGTGCATTTATAGTTTGCACCATAAACTGATTATTTTAGGAAAGTGGACCAGACCACATTTAGACACAGGCTCTCTCTAGAAACATTCATTTTCTAGCAAACCAAGAAAAGTGCCCTAGTCTTACAAGAAAAGCCGCCACTATTCTTCCCATACAGGTATACTTCCCTCGTGCAGAACGTTTCTGTACAGTGACACAGACCATCTCATTGCCTTTCTTAGGAGGTTCAGACCAGAAACTGAACTCTCCTAGAGTAAGGGGAAAATAATCCTTTCGTGTCATGAATGTCACCTAAATGAAAGTGAACTGATGTCATTCTTCAGTTTTGGTTTTTGCTTTGTCTACTTTTCCCAATCATTTGGCCCATGAATGGAGGCATTCAGATGGTGGTGTCACTTTTTGTTCTCGGCATATTCTACTCTTCTGTAAGCTGACAGTTCTACTGCCGCCAGGACAGTCATACAGATGAGTTTATAGATAGCTGCTAATAGTGGTACCCAAGCTTTGCTTGCATTTCCTTACCAGGCTATTTAGATGGTACCCAACCAATATTTGTTGAAAAGGCTTGAGAGATGCTGCCTGAGTGGAAGGGACAGGTGACTCTTAGGAGTCGCTGATGTGATCGCACCATTGCAGAATACCAAATATGCACCACCAGCCAAAATTCAAATAAACCCTCTTTTGTCTGTTTTTAGCACAAATGGTGCTTTCTAGATCACTGCAACAGTGTGTTGGATGATTAACTGTGTTGGGTTTGTGTCTGGTGGGGTTTTGGTAGCAGGAAGGGGGGCTACAGGGATGGTTCCTGTGAGAACCTTTTAGAAGCTTCCCTGGCTAAAAGTTGGACTCACCTCTAGCCAAGGACAAGACAATCAGTGCCTCTGTGATAAACATATTTAAGAGGGGAAAAAACAGCTGGGTGGACCTAAACCATGAGATTAATTTAGTTTTCAGAACTTTCACATCAGTGGAATCGATGCACATTGTGCAATACCATTACTTTTCATTCCATCCTGACACTACATTTTCCTGCCTTGTGTTCACAGAAAGTCCTGGCTTTCGAGGCGTGATGAGGACTTGTTCCCCTTCCCTTTCTCCTAATTAGTAATGGACTGCATCAAACCATTTGCTGGCACAAGGTACTGGCCTAGTGACACCCTCCTGAGGACCCGAGATCCAAATAGTATATGCAGATTTGCAAGCTAGTTCATTGTGGGAACATCATGATCACAGTTTCCTCGGAAGTCAACGGGAGTTTATCTTGAAAGGAATAGAGTAAGAATTAGTTGACACAGATTCAAGCAGGTAACTAATTTCAGTTACTGTCAGTGCTGTAATATATCAACTTCAGAACTTATTTCAAGCATGTTTGCATTTGAAATTTGAACTTTTGTAAATGCAAACCTATCAATTTGCATATTTAAAACATAATCCCTGAAGGGATTGATGCCAGGAGGCTGGAGTGACCTTGTTGTATTTGCCTGGGAAAGTACATGCTCCTTCTATACAATAGGCAAGTTGTGCTGTGGTTCAGCCCTGTAACTCCAGTGGGATTGGTATGTAGCCTGCTTCAGGAAACCTCTCTGGAAAAGCTAAATCTTTACAAATGTTTATTTTGCATAGTTTAGATTATTCTATTAATATCAGTCCAGAGCAGTAATGCTTGTGATACTTTTGAGAGAGGAGAAAAGACAGGGAAAGAAGGTGATACCAAACTCCACCTCCTAAGCAGGTCTGCCTAATCCCTGTCAAAACTGTATTCAACGACAGAACGCAGCCATGTGTCTTTAAAGATTGCCAAGCCTGGCAATGGCTTGACAGCTGTTCATTATTTGGAAAAACAGCCTGAATGCAAGTAACTTCAGCTTTCACAGCATCTGCATGACTGATGGCTCAGCTGATTGAGAGAGTGAACTCATTTCAGAGCTGTCTTTATGGCCACCTGACTCAGTTTGAAGTGAAAAGCACTCTTAAATGCTAGCAAAAAATTTTCTCCTATGACAGAATAAAATCATAAAAGCTGTATGAAACCCAGGAGAAAAAAAAAGCAGCAATGTAGCAGTCTGCACCAAGCCATTTTAAGCTAGGAAAATGGAAAAGACAGAACTCGAGAATTAAACCTATCATGACACATTTAGTTTCTGCACAGTTCAACAGACTCCTGCCTGTGCCAGTTTATCAAGTTACACGAGGAACTGACGTTTAGAAGCTGCTAAGTGAGCAAATTTTGTGATTTCTTTGGTCTAACATGCTGGCCACTTCGTATTGAAGTTTGCATCTACGCTGAAGGAATGTGAGAAGTCAGAGGCAGCTGACTCTTTCCGAGCTTCATAAGCCATATGAAGCTCCTTTACTCACCTTATCTGCTCTGTAATTATGTTGTGTTTTTATGAGTAAGGACTTATTCTTAGGGTCTGTTTAGACTTCCTGAGGTGCATGTTTATCACATAGTGAAACTTACGTTTTGCATACAATTGTTTTGTTTGTTTTACCATGTCTTAATCATGACCTCTTTAGAGTTCAAGAATTAAGAAGTATAAATCTAATTCCAGAAGTTTTGCATGATACATTAGTGTCGGTTCCAAGCATAATTTCAAGTTTCTCAGCCATAAAAACAGAGAATCCTCTAAAATTATGCTAAGTTCCCATAATATCCTTTACAATCTATTTCCAGCATTCTGAACTCAAACTAGGAATACACATGGCCCAAGAAAAAAAACAAACAAAAAACAAAACAAAAAAACCCCAACCCACCACCAAAACCCATTCTGGTTGTTTCTGTGTTTCTTTCCTCTAAACTTTGAGTCATGAGTTTTGAAAACCAGTAAAATTAACAGCTATAAGCCTGCAAATACTTGATTACCACCCTTCACAGCTAGGCATCCATATCCCTATAGTGGCAATTTAGGACTGCCTCACCAGCTCCCCATGGGTAAACCATCTACAATGTCCAGAGAACCTTACAAGAATCCACCCCCCTCACCTCTCACCACCTTGGCAGTTCAAAAAATGCTCAGTTCCTATTATCTGACAGCTTATTAGAAAACTGAGCGCCACGGGTTACTTCTCTCGTTGGCTTCCTTTTCAATATGTGCAAATTTTTCTTCTGTTATCAGGGAGAAATCAAAACTTTAAGGAGAATTTCTCCACAGATGAAACACGAGTGATAGAATAAAATAGAAACAGGAAAAACAACTAAAATAACTAAAGAGGAAATAATATATAAGGGAACCACTATTTTAAAGTGCTTTTCTTCCTCTAACTTCAGTCTGCCAGCACAAAGATTGGCATGGCAATAATGTAATAATAAGTATGGCAGTAAGAAGTGCGGTTCAGAATTTTGTGCATTAACACTACGACGAGAAGTATGTACTGCTACTAGCTTTCCAATTCTCAGCTTGAGTACTTCCGCTCCGAGCTGAAGAACGTCGTGAAGTCCCGTAGCTTACCACAAGGGCCTGCTGCATTTAAAGCTTACACCATGTGTTCAGCTGTAGGTGTGTGCATGTGTGGGCAAGAGGAAAAGATGAGGCAAAAGAAAGTAAAGTGATGAAAATGCTTTGACAGTTCTTTAAACACATCCAAAGCTTCAGAGTACATTTTTTTTGAAATAAGACCTATTGCGTAGAACTCGCGGAGTTGTGAAGCTGAAGCAGCCCTGAGAACACTTGGCGCTTTGTGTTCTCTGTCTTTGCAAGTGTTAAGGGTTGAGGGACCGAGGTACCCACTCCTCGAATCTCCTTAACGGAAAATTCTATTTGTCCATTACCCAAAACAAGGAAGTTCCAGCTCAAACCAGGAAGTTTAGCTCAAACCAGGACAGCAAGGATGGAAAATACCCACATTCCTTCTATAATCTCTAAAATAACGTTATTTATCTACTATGTTCTCCCCAGTACTATGGCTATATTTCATATATTTCCCTATATTTCTTTGGCAGCTTTTCCCATGATAACATTCCCTACCTCAAATCCGCTTATTAACTGAGTATGGTGGTATTGTTACCCACCCAGGAAACTACATCATCCCATTTTACCACAGGAGAATGCGATTTGGCAAAGAAACACTTGGATATAAAAAAGATGAAGTATTTCTTTCAGGCTAAACACAGTCATTAATGTAATTGCAAATTTAACAGTTGTAACTTCAAAAGTATATTCTAGGCCTGCCTTTAACTACTTTGTTGGTAAAAATAATCAAGTTCACTGGTTTTAGGAGCAAACTACTCTAAATTAGTGTATACTTCATTTTTATTTGTAAGCTTCAACTTTACTACAGAGAGTAAACACTACAATCCTGAATATTCTTTCTTTTTAATACACAAAACTCTATTTTTCTAGGCTAGCTGAACTTTTTCCCATGCTTTCAAAAAGGGTTTTTTTCCCCTATCTACTAATGTCTCCTTGTTATCTCCTTCCTATTCCCTCCTGACCAGTTCAGAGATGTTCTACTTTGAAAACTCCCCTTTAAAGATCAAATTAGGCATTTATATTAATCATCCTAACAGCCTATTCAAGATTTTCTTTTTTAATCATGATACACCCTTTCATGCAACAAATTTGAAATGCTTATTAAAAAAAAAAAGGGCAACTCCTTCTCTAGAACCCCACAGCTTCTAGCACCCACTCCAGTAGATTTTAACTCACATATTTTAACATGTTTATCTCCTTTCATAACCCAATCATACCACCTCACACAGTTCTGTTAATCAAATACATATATTTGCCTGGAAAAGCAGGAGCTAAATCAACAACAGTCTGTAACCTTATATGAAGGCTAAACTTGGGTTATGTAAAAGCATCCAATAAGTGTTCATTAAAAAAGTGAGATAAAGAGCTTTACTGATAGATGATAACACTACGTATGTGTACATGTATATGTATAGACCCGGCTAGAATTTGATCTGAATCACTAATTTAAAATCTGGTTAGTACTAAATCAAGAAAAAGGACTGATTTTCAAAGAACTTGTACATAATTAGGTTTAACATCTACTTTACAGTAAATTTACATCTGTTTTAAAAGTGATAGCTAGAAAACCGTCCTGCTGTCGCTATACTTTGAGCTGTCGGTATGCTGTGAACAGGCTGACGGATTGCTCTGTCCTATGTGACGGGTGAAAGCTGAAGAGGGAAATCTGAGCTAGCAATCATTCAGGAATGACAGACGTTTCCCAGAGCTTCCCTCAGAAGACTTCATCTCCCAAAAATTTTGTAGGACGATGGTCTCACAGAGTAAATACTTCCAAAAAACAAAAAGAAATAATCTGTAATACCACTTTCATACAGGTAGGTGATAGTTTGTTTCATTTAAAGGATTCAATATGCATGTTTACTCACAAAGGGCTCCTGTGGGATTCAGATCACTGGTGTTTAGTTTTTCCTTTCTGTTTCCAGTGTGTCAATATAAGCAAACTTAATACTTGGTTATAAAGAGGTGCGTAGAAAAAATTGTACAATGTCTTCGGTAGATGTTTTTATTAGCAGTACACTGAAAAAGCATTATGGAAATACAAGCCTTCTGGCAGTTGAAATCTGAAAAGTACTTTCACTCCGAAGTGAGGGGAATGTTGGTGACAGATCCTAGACTACAAACCAAAGATCTGATGCACAAAGCAAGTGTGGAGATATGCTAACTACCATTACCAATGAACCACAGAGCCAGAAGTACTCAAAGATGGGGCCTGGGGTCACCCAACCTGTCAGCAAAAGGAAGCACAGATTTGGAAGACACATCCACAGGATACTGTGTAGCGCCAATAAACATTGCAAAAATACTTGCAGACCCAGCCATGCTCTTCATGGACGTGGCCTCGTGATTTTGCCTCGTGCTGTTACACAAAGTCTCACCACAGTTCTCCAGTCACTAGGAAGCATCAGCTTTTTTAAACTAACTTTTGGAAGACACGCTTGAGGCAAAGACAAGGCATAGTGTCACAGTTTAGCTCGAGCAATAGCAGAAGAGGAATCAATATTAACATCCTCATATTTTCTTTGTTGAGTAGTTCTTAGTCAGTTATAGACTGAACAAAGATATCCCTTATTTTTAAATGAACCTGAGTTCAAAATTCATCCAGAGCGCATGTGACTATTCCTGCTAATTTCACCAGGTTTTTCATCAGGCCAGTCGTACTGCACTTGGCAGCTAAAAACAACATGTATCCCACCTCTCTAAGTGCTCAAGGGAACTGAAAGGGCTAAACACACCCTGAACGCAGATGTATACAAGTCTACCTACTAGTATTGCTGGGATTCTGTTAGCAACCAGCACTTCAGGTAAGTTGGGAGAGGCTGTGGTAAACTGCGGGTAAGTGAAAGGAGTGGTTATATGGACTCTGTTGTTGCAGGGCAAAAGGTGTTTACAAAACACTTCCACACTACTCTTGAAGACACCTGGTGAGGAAACGCATAGTACAGTGACACTTCTCTTCCTGTTCAGGTCCTACTCCACTGTTGCTGTTATTTCTGCTGTTGACCTCTCTGCTCTTCCTTTTCTCCACCACCGGTAACTCCCTTACGTCCTTATTCACCTCACACAGCACTGCTTGCACTTGGATGCAGCAAACCCACCCCATGCTTCGCTTGTCAGATGTCGCCCTGGTGCAACCACTTTGCCATTGCCATCTTTCTCTCCCGAGGCTACTGACACTTGTGGAATTGAGCTTAATTCAGCAACGGTCAGGAAGATGAAGAATCGTCTCTGAAAAGCTAAAGCTTGAATGTGCATGTAATAGAACATCACAGAATTAGAAAAGAAGTGTAGAATTTACTGGAAGTAAAATGACATGATTCAGAGGAAGATGTTCAGGATAATTTGGACGGCTAAAAATGCAATTGGGTGTTGACATAACTGATTTTAAAAATAAACTTCCAGTGAAACTTCCAGTCTATATGTCACACAGGCTGGTCAAAATGCTGATCTCTCTCTCCTTCCTCCCTCAACCCTCCAGTTTTTCAACTGGTATGGCCAAGAACTATAAAAAATTGCCACAAAAATGATATAGAATGTACCATCATCCCTTCAAGAAGGCCCATGGAGATTTTAATCAGGCTCTGCTGACCAATTTTGGGTTTGTGACAGATGACAGATTAGCAGCTGCAGGGAGCCAAACCTTCTCCCTTACTGCTTGTTCAGTCACCTTTATTATGAGTAAAATAGAAAGTGTCTTTGAACAGAAACCTGCAGTGGGAACAACAGATCATATCAGCCCTTCCCCTTCACAAACCCCACCCTTTTTCATATAACTTTGAGATATAACACAGATCACTAATTAGCTTTGTTCACCTACTACCCAAAACAAATGATGAGAAAGAGATTTAGGTATTTCAAGGAATATGGGATTTTGACTATCATCTAAATACAGTTCATATTAAAAATGACCAGGTTATTAAAAGAATTAGAACTTTTTTGTGTGCCTCTTTTCTGAAACATGTCACTGAGTCCTGAAGAGAAATGCTATTTAATTTTTATACATATTTCAACAGGCTCTCTACTGCCAACACTTTTTCTTTGCAGTGTGTTGGTTTTTAATTCAGAACTGTGAAAAATGTTGTGGTGGATTTATTTAGTTCATTAGTAATTAATGAAAGGCAAAGAGGAAGGATTACTACCCTACATTGCCACACAGGAACAACCACCCAGGCAGACATAAACACACCTCCCATGTGATAATTACAGAGCAGCTTTGGTTCCCAGTTTTATATATCATCTCACATTTATCATCCCAATTTAGGCTTTTACGGGTGCAAAGCAATTAATTCAAACTCATGACAAATGCTTCGAAGTTCTGTACTGTTTTAGAAGAACGAGAAGCTCTGGCTGTACAGGAGTGGAGTTGATGGAACGTACTGTGTTATAACTGATCAGGAAGATCAAATGCTTCTGATGTTGACACCTACTGGTTCCTGAAAAGGAAGTGCCTTTTCAAACATATTCTTTCTGCATATCTGTCATCTCTTTTCTGGCTGAATTCACTTCCTCTTGCATACTATCATTACTGTCAAGTTTTTTAAAACATGAAGTGTATCACATTCATTCAGTCATAAGCTTCACCAGGACTCCTGCCCTAAAGGACCTGGCTTGGGAACCTGCAACGTCATAACAGTTTTGCTGTTATCACCTTGACTCAGTTCCTCCTTGTTTCTGAGAATGTCTGATAAGAAAAATTCCCCTCAACGTGTCTGCATAATCGGATAGCAAACACTCTTCCAGTCTAACAAATGTTTGAGTCTAAAAGAGTATTTCATTTTCTCAGCTGGGGAATTTGCTACCTTCTTTACCTAAAGAATATACAGACGTGACAAATAACACATTAAGAATGATTACATGAACTGACAAACAAATTACTGCATTGCTTCCACCGGCTTGTGAAATACACCTCAAATGCAATTCAAAGTATCAGATGGTCCCATTGGCAGCAAGGATTCTGAGACTACCCTCTCTAAAACACACCAACACATCCAACCCCCTCAAAACCCTAAGCAACAAAACAGCTCTTCACAGCTCCTTCCTTTCTCTGCTGATTTTATCTCGCAAACAGTAAGACCTGTCAGTTTAAATGCCACCTCTCTGTCTTCCTACTTATACAGCCCCCCCATTTGGAGACAAGCAACCCACTCATGGGGAACCAGACGGTCCTTCAGTTACCAGAAACTGGTAGAAAACTTCTCAGGAGTAAAACATCTTTTTGTCTGATGCTAACACCACAGCACTGGGTTTTCTGACACAAGTGGATGGACATGAGATTAATAACTAACCTGCAGCAGGGCCAGAAAAAGAGTTCTGCAAGCTGATATGCATCCCCAGCTTCTGCAGTGCTTGCTGAAGCTGTGGTGACTTTTAAAAATTGAATCTTTGAACCCCTTGGATGGAATACCTGCACTTCGGTTTTACTCCAAGTTCACACCGGAATGGGAACCCAGTGGGGAAGTCATGGACAGTATGGCTTCAAGTGGTGGGTACTGGTAGCCTTGTACGTGTCTGATAGGCTAAAACTAGAGCTGAAAATCTAGACCTTCTCTAGTTATTCATAACAAAACAGCTTTCCAAAACCTCATGGGAAACTTTGAGGCTATGTTCATAGGACTTCAAGACAAACACATGTTCTCATTTGGTTTTGCTTCAGGCTTAGGCTGGGCTTGGCGTGGTCTGTTGATAGATGCTTGCAACAGGGGTTTCTGGTTTGCATTTTGCTTGCTTGTTATTTTTTGTAATAACTGTTGTTTTGATTGCTATGAAACATCACCTAGCATCACACATTTCTCAGATCTAAAAATAAGTAAATTTACAGTAGCAACATAGTAGCAATGAGCTCATTCTTCAAAAGACAGTCTGCAAGCACTCCCTGGTAATCTAGGGCAAGCTAAATAGCACCAGCTCTTTTCTTTCCCCCTGCTGCATAACAAAAGGAGCTGAAAATGCAAACATCTAGCTAATTTCTAAACAGGCAGATCGTGTATTTAAAACTAAAACTAGAGCTCTGATTTCTATGACAAGGAGCACAAAATGAAAGCAGTGAATGTGTCATCTCTGTACCACAATCTCACCATCTCATTACAGAGGAGCTTTGAGCATTTCTGGATCAAAGTCCTACCAACACTTTGCCACCCTTCAACAATTTCAGCTTCACCACAAAGCTGAATATGCCCTTGGCACAGAATGGCAGGATAGGTGAGAAGACAGCTAATTCACTAATTTCTTTCACAGGTCTGTTACCACATTCACCTCCCTAGCCACTTGAGCATAAACCATGAATGAGTCTCAAGACTCTACTTTCTGGCTTAGCTAGAGTTGCCTCAACTTGATTATACTTGGCTTGCCCTGTCCTGTTTTCCTCCACCCCACCCCTTTATTCTTCACTGGACTTTTGCCACGGAATTTAGCTCATGGGGTGGAACAATACATGCACAAGCCACGAGGCAAGGTACTGCACAACCCAAACCCAGTCCCATGTCAAGTGTCTCAGTACTGTTACAACTGTACCAACTGGGCAGCAATCACTATTCAGAGGTTTTCTAGCCTCTCTGCAGCACAGAGAGAAAGAAGAACAAATTCTGCCATGAAAATCCCTGTAGGATGTAGTATGAATAGGAATTAACAAGGCTTCCTACACTACAAGAAGTATTTCTCATTCTTAGAAAGTGTGAAGGTTAGACAGAGCGAGCTGCCTGTTTTGAGGCTGCTTGCCTGACCAGTGTTTAGAGGAACATGCTTTGTAGTTTGTAAGTGTTCTTATAAATGCATGATAACCACAGTACATGCGTGACAAGATAAGAGCATAGAACTGAAGGCAGGTTTACTCCTGCAGAAACTTCTTACTGCCATAGCTCAAGTACAGCCATCAAACAGTGGGAATTTATAATGTAAGAAAATAACCTGAAGATCTCTGTATTAATTTTGTTTTAAGAGGACAATGGCAAGTGTTTCATTCTCCCCTACAACCTAGATTTCTAGCCACATAAATAGTTGTTCAATTGTATTCACTGCGCTGTGTGGTTCTTCATGGCTAATAGTTACACAATTCCGTTATTTTATACCTGACTAGCTGCAAATACACACCGATCATCGTTACCAGTCCAATTCAGGAAGCAGTTAAATGACTTCTTGTTATGACAAGCTTAATAAACATAGCCAATGTTTTTCAAAGCAAGTAATTTTGCCTGAAGTCCCTGAAGAAATAGTAACAACTAGGCCAACTCAATGCTTCAAAATCTATTTTGGATTTTGTTCCCTTTACCTACCTGCCACCAACCTCCGTTCTTGATTTGAGTGAGTTCAGGTTACTCTATCACAAGATTTTCTTCGCTTGCGCTTTTGAGTCCCCTTAGGTTTTAAGCATAGCACAGATTTAAATTTCCTTGTAAGAAGTTTCTAGCAGCTGTAACAAACAACGGGAGGACATCCTGATCTACAGGAAGGAGGAAGAAAAATACCTACTCTTTTCTCAAATCACCTGTAAAGTCAAATATTTCTGTCTGCACGAGAGCTTTGCTACACTAAAATTCCGAGTTTTATGCCCAACTCTTGAATTTTATCATTCATGCTACCACACGTATTTCATTCCGTTCCATATCCTACAGGTTAGAAGCAACGTTCACATGCGCCCAGGAAAAAAACTAGGATCAAAAGTTCAACTTCCGAACCACTGCTCTGCTTCGTTAGCAGTTCTGCCCAAGAAAGTACCTGGTGCAATGGGCATTTCCAACAGCACTTGCCCTCAAGCACGTTCACTGGCACTTCAACTTGGAAGCCTTGGAGAGCAAGAAAGAGGCCTGTTAAAAACTTACTGGCCGTTTAATAGAACTTGTAAATGGTCTTATCGAGAGTAGAATAGCAGACTTTTCTAAAGTCACTTGAGAAGGGGCATCATATTGAGTGACAGACGACATTTACATTTACCGGAACATAGTTTTCACAGCGGTCTCTACAACTTTCTCTGGGATTTCCAGTTTCAATAGCTGTCTGCAGTTTGAAGTTTCAAGGTCCACAGAGTAAAACTTGTTTTGAGTTTATTTTGCCTGCGCTGAAGGGCTGACAACACTGCTATAATATCCTAAAACTGACAGATTTTGTATTTCACTGTTTTTTGAAGCTTGCGCTACCAGCTTGAATTCTCAATTAATGAAGATGATTTGTTAAAAACAGCAGCACAGGAACAGTGTGTCAAATTTTTTATTTACTCTGACACTGCATCTGTAAGTTTTCACATTCCAAAGTGCATCTCAAAGGGATCCTTGAAAGACTGAGCTAGTATTTGAAATCCATCATCTGTAAGTGGTGTCACACTTAGTCTCAAACCAGATGCAGTAACGTGCCTCCACACTGACCTGCGAGTCTATAGCTGCTGAGGTATGAAAAGCAAGACACGTGAGAAAATGCAGGGTTGACAATTTCAGCAACACTTCACAATGTGTTCATTATTTAAGAGTTTCCTTCTCATCTGTTCCTACTAATATAATAATCTTATTAAAAGCCAGAGGATGTTTTTTTACAGAAATATTTTCTGTTGGCTGTAAGCTCAAGTCAGTTTGCACTAGAAATTACTTCAAGGCCCTGGATGAATCTAAGGAGCTCCTTTCCTTCAAAAGGGAGTTATACAAATGAAGACGGTGCCTGTTCCCAGGCTGATTTCCCTCCTCTTGCTCTTGCTTCTGCAACACACATGTTTCTCCTGTTTATCTAAAGGAGAAAAATTACATTTTCTTTCAGTTGTACAAGGCAGGCAGTGCTCTGCATCTTCCTGTGACCACCACGCAAGAAGAAAGATTCCTGGCACCCCATTAGGAACACCCAGAATGACGATTTTCCCAGTGGTTCATATAGTAACATACAGAGCAGGGTTTCATATGTTACTCTTCTGGCACGCTCTCATTCCGTGTTGGCTGGCTCAATAGTATTTAGCAATTGTTCCTTGCTTGTATGGAAATATTTCTTGGATTAGAATTCAGCCTCTCTGTGCAGCTTATTTGTGAACTATCATAGCATGGGTTGAGTTGGAAATGACCTTTAAAAGTCACCTAGTCCAACCCCCCCTGCGATGAGCAAAGATATCTTCAACTAGGTCAGGTACTTAGAGCCCCTTCCAGTCTGACCTTGAATGTTTCCAGGGATGGGGCATCTACCACCTCCCTGGGCAACCTGTGCCAGGGTTTCACAACCCTTCATTACAAAAAAAATGTCTTCCTTATATATAGTCTAAATCCAGCCTCTTTCAGTTTAAAACCATCACCCCTTGTCCTATCACAACAGGCCCTGCTAAAAAGACTGTCCCCATCTTTCCTACAGGCCCCTTTAAGTACTGCAAGGCCACCATAAGGCCACCCCAGAGCTTTCTCTTCTGCAGGCTGTTCAACACCAACACTCTCAGCCTGTCCTCACAGGAGAGAGGCTCCAGCCTGCTAATTATTTTTGTGATCCTCCTCTGGACCTGCTCTGGTTGTTCTGTCTTGTGCTGAGGACTCCAGAGTGAACACAGTCCTGCAGGCTGAGTTCTCACCGGAACAGAGTGGCAGGGTCACCTTTCTCGACCTGCTGGCCATGCTGCTTTTGATGCGGCCCAGGGTACAGCTGGCTTTCTGGGCTGTGAGAGCACATTGCTGACTCATATCCAGCCTTTCATTCACCAGTACCCCCAACCCCTTCTCTGCAGAACCTGCTCTCAATCCCTTCATCCCCCAGTCAATATTGGTATCTGGGGTTGCACTGACCCAGTCGCAGCACCTTGCACTTGGCCTCGTTGAACCCAAGGTTCGTATGGGTCCACTTCTCGAGCTTGTCCAGGTCCCTCTGGAAGGTATCCCATCTTTCAGGCATATCAACTACACCACGCAGCTTGGTGTCTTCTGCAAACTTACTGAGGCTGCTCTCAATCTTGCTGTCTATATCATTAATGAAGATATTAAACTGTTCTGGTCCCAATATGGACCCCTGAAGGTCACCACCCATCACTAATCTCCATCTGAACATTGAGCTGTTGATCACTGCCCTCTGAATGAGGCCATCCAAGCAGTTCCTCAGCCACCAAATAGTCCACCCATCAAATCCATATCTCTCCAATTTAGAGAGAAGGATGTTGAGAAGGACCGTGTCAAAGGCTTTACAGAAATCCACATAGATGACATCCACAGATCTTCTTTTGCCCACTAATGTAGTCACTTTGTTGTAGAAGACCACTAGGTTGGTTAGGCAGGACTTGCCCTTGACGAAGCCATGCTGGCTGTTTTGAATCACTTCCCTGTCCTCCACGTGCCTTAGCACAGCTTCTAGGAGGATCTGTTCCATGACCTTCCCAGGCACAGAGGGGAGTCTGACAGGTCAGTAGGTCCCAGCGTCCTCATTTATATCTTTTTTAAAAACGGGTGCTATGCTTCCCTTTTTCCTGCCCCCGGAGACTTCCACCTGGCTGCCAGGACTTCTCAGATATCATGGAGAGGAGCTTGGCAACTATATCAGCCAGTTCCTACAGGACTCTGGGATGCATCTCATCAGGTCCAATAGACTTATGTCTGTTCAGGTTTCTCGGGTGGTCACAAACCTGATGTTCTCTTACAGTGGGACGGATTTTGCCCCCCTAGTCCCTGTGTTGCTCGGGAGGTGTGAGAAGAGAGATTATCAGTGAAGACTGAGGAAAAAGCTGTTGAATACCTCAGCCTTATCATCTTCTGTTGTCACCAGCTTGCCCGTCACGTTGATCAGGGAGGGTATGCTTTCTTTAACTTTCTTCTTCTGATGGATTGACATATCTGTAGGAGCTCTTCTTACTACTCTTTGCATCTCTTGCCAGTTTGAGCTCCAGCAGCACCCTGGCCTTCCCGACCCCATCCCTACACAACTGACAGTGTCCCTATACTCCTGCTCTTTTCCTTCTTGCTCAGTTTCTTTTTTGCCCTTTAGTCTGACCAGCAGGTCTCGACTCAGCCAGCCTGGTCTCTTCCCTTCCTTGCCTGATTTCTTACACCTGGGGATTGAGAGCTCTTGTGTTCTATGAAAAATGTCCTTTGATATCTGCCAGGTCTTATCCCTTGTCCCCGAGGGCAGTTTCCCAGAGGGTCCTATTTGACTACCTCCTTGCAGAGCTGGAAGTACACTTTCCTAAAATTCAAGGACCTGACTTTGCTCTTTGCGTGACTCATATCCCTCAGGACTATGAACTCCACCAGTGCGTGATCACTGCAGCTTAGGCTGCTTCCAATCTTGACATCTTCAATGAGCTCGCTTGCCTTGGTGACCAACAGGTCCAGTATTGCATCCCTTCTGGTGGGGCTATCTATCAGCTGGCTTAAGAAGTTATTGCCAATGCATTCCAGGAGTCTCCTGGATTGCCTACAGCTCGCTGTGCTGCTTTTCCAGAAGGAGTCAGAGTGGTTGAAGTCTCCCAGCAGGATGAGAGCCTGCAAGTGCAATGCCGCCTGTAGTTGGAGTAGGAATGCTTCACCAGTACCCTCCCCTTAATCGGTCAGCCTGCAGTAGACCCATCCACAAGGTTCCCTTTATTGCCTTTGTCTCTAATTCTTACCCATAAGCTTTTGACCTGCTCGTGGCTATTCTTTAGGGACAGCTCTTCATATTCTATCCATTTCTTGAGGTAGAGGACACCTCCACCCCTCCTTCCTCGCCTGTCCCTTTTGAACACCCTGTAGCCATCTATAGTCACACTCCAGTCACAGGATTCATCCCATCAAGTTTCAGTAACGGCAATCAGGTTGTAGCTTTCTAGCACCACAGCGGCTTCCAGTTCCTCCTGATTGTTGCCCATGCTGTGTGCGTTGGTGTAGAGGCACTTCAGCTGGGCTGTTGGACATGTCACTTCTTGGAGGAACACCCCTTAATTCCTTTGAGATATTTCACTGATGTTTCCCTGTTGGCTCCTACTATGTCAGGAACCCTGGCTCATCTCTCTAAGACTTCCACTGTGCTGCAGTGACCCCAGCATGCCTCAGAGCAACAGGCTGAGAGCCCTTGCTAGCATCCTGTCCCTCTAACCACAGCGTGTTACCCCACAGGCCAGCCTGATATCTCCCTCCTCCTCCAAGTCTAGTCTAAAGACTAGACTTAGAACTACATAGTAATAGAAATGTTATTTTTCCCTTAATCATCGTTAACAAAAAACATAACCATGACCAAACTTTCTTGGATATACATACAATATTCAATATAATGTACAACAAAAGGCATCTTATTAAAAAATTTCAATTGAGTGTCAATGGTTTTAGTTACAACTTATAAAATTACACTTAATGAATCCCATAGTGTTTTGCTTACTAGTGACTGTCTGTAACAAATATGGAACTGAGAACTGCAAAAGGAATCCACATTGATTCTTATAATAAAAGGATTTGTTGCAATCATTCCACCTAATCCTACCTAAGTTGCGGTTTCCAAGTTTGTGATCCTTTGATGTTTACTTGGCTACAAAAAGAAAGCTGTGTCTGCAGATAATGAAGGAGAGGAAGGTTGTCCTGGACTATTTGAAGTCTGAGAATATTTGATTCTTTCGTTGCTTACAGCTAGGTTTGTAAAGGATCAAAAAGATTTTTGCAAGACTAGCTTAAAGTAAAGGCATATTTCTGATGTCTAGCACAACCAGTGACCATAAAGAAGGTATTATCTTTGGGAAGCAATGGCATGCAGTAATTAAAAAGCAGACTACAGACCATTTCATGTAACAGGGAGAGGAGAGCTGTTTCAATATAGAAAGAACTTCTGTAGGTAGACTCTTAATTTTAGCCAGAATGCTTCAGTTCACCTAGAAGCTAAGATCTCTGTTTACTGAAACTTTCAATTTCTTCTTACTTTTTCACAGACACCCAGATTGTCATTAATGATTGCATCTAATTTCGTGCATGAAGCCATGTCTATTGTCCAAACGGAGCACTAAGACACAATAGAGTAAACCAGATTTTTTAAAGTTTGAAGCTTCATTCTCCACTGAAATTTATCTTCATGGGAATGAAATTTTTCTCCCACTGGGATCTAAAGTCAGTAATATAGAGAAGAATAAAACCAGAGAAGAACCCCACTAAACAGTCTGCTTTCAATATTTTCTTATTTTCAAAGGCATGCTAGTGCAAAGCAGCTAGATGCATAGGCAGCTAAGCCCCGATTATCAAACACTGTTGAAAGCAGGGAGTTGGGATGCTACACCAAAGAAGAACAAAAGGGACAGTGGCAGACCAGGAATGCACGATGGGTTGTGTTTAAGATAGATTAGTATCTCTGCAGTGGAATTGAAGTCAAGACTGAAACAAGGACAAAGATAAGACACCTGATGCATACTGCTTCAAAGGAATTCAGACCTATTTTGGGCCTCATTTAAGTCAAAGCAGCTTTTATTTCCTGATCAGACCCCAGGATCAGGGTTAGGTTTTACCAGTGTCAGTGGCCTTGGGAAAGATGTAAACAGGCTGTCAGCAGACTTGGGGTCTCATCAAGACCAAGGGAACCTGTCCTTTCTGAGCCATGGGAAGGAACAGAGCTTGTGCTGTGAGCTAAGGATAAAGTAAACTTGGTGAAGAAATTCACCTGTGGGATCCTGTTCTGAACATGATTTACTTTTGGTAAATAAATCAATCTTTGCTCTGAATGTGTACTCTGCTGTTTCGAGTCCGAGCTCTGCATTTTACATTCCTAGATATTGTACCTACACATCTCATTTTCTGGGCAAGCACTGAAGGAGTTAAAAAAAAGGTAAAAGTGGACATCAGCACCATCATTTTCACTTTTGCTATAAAAGAAGGTCTCCATGCACATGTTCTGTGGGGGACCTGATCCTACATGAAAGTGTGGAGCGTACTCTAGGTATATTTACTAGGCTGGGACAGATTAGAATTTTTAAAATATCAATCCCAAGTGGCAGATGATTGTGCCCCTCCCCCCACCCCCCAACATGTTAACCCTGGGTATCCTTGTTAAGTTGCAATTCTACTAATTACAGTCTTGCTACTTACTTACTTCCCTTTTGAGCTCTCTACATTGTAGATTCAAATTTGTACTCTGCCATCTTCAGGGAAATTTAGATTTTATGTCCAAAGCAACATATTTTTATTTCAGATTGTACTCTTTGAGATACCCGGTCAACGCCTATTTAGGTTACATGAGCAAACAACATCCCTAGACATTAAGGTAACTTCATGATGCTTTACCCAGCCCTTAAACAGTCTAACCTATATAATCTGAATACGAAATACCAGCAGTACAGCAGGGTTAGAGAAGTGGATTCTCTTTATGTTAACTAAAGCATTGCCATAGCTTAAGCGATCCAAGATCACACTC
>NW_010422544.1:18731-21667 GCF_000710305.1 Buceros rhinoceros silvestris
TCTAGACACGGTTGCGTGTTGCAAAGCTGCAAAGAACCACCAAAACCGATCCCAGCGGCAGCACCGTGGCTTCAGTACGGACTCAGGTCCTCAGGTGGTGTGTGCTGCTGTGCAAAGGCAGCTACGTCTCGTTTGTCATAGCTGTGCATTGTATCACATTCTTGAAGGATACAGACCTTCACGTTCTTACACTGCAATGCCTATCAAAAGCATCAGGAGAATGGAAACATGAAACACAAGCTCTTGAGCTCTGCATCTCAGTTTTCCAGCTATATATATACAAAAAAAGAACTAGACCTCTGCCTCTTATGGTGATAACTGCTACCAAAAATCCTGTGTATTAACAGTATGTAAAGTGCTACCTAGAAAATCTTCACCATATTTTCATTGCTCACTTGATAGTTCTCAAAATATTCAGAGTTGGCAAAGGGTAGAAAAATCACAATCAGACAAATGGTTTCTAAAACAAAAAAAGCTTGATTTATGACAGATTTTGTTTAATTCTGTTTACAGGCAATCCTGCTGCTGGGAGGAATTGGTCTTGGCACTGACACTTTCACGTAATGCTACCAAGGGTGAAAATGAACCATCAACATCACAGCTACGAGAATGTGTAAGTAATACTGGCCGCTAGGTTTGTATGTAGAGGCGTGTATTACTATATCACAGTTCGTGGGAAGAGATATTATTGCTGTTGAGAATATCCTTCTCAACCGCCTTACAGAAATAATAAAATGCCTTGCTTTTTGCAACTATTTCTTCCTGCTAATTACTGGAGTAATACATGTTGAACTTCAGATATTTTAAAACCTGGAGAATGCAAAAGATAGGAACACTTGAGCTTCTTGTTGAGAATAATTTGCTTTTCCAAGTGCTTTAAGTTATGACTATGGATTTCAGAGTTTACGTGGGTATTGGTCTGCAGCTACTCCGCTACGCACAGGCACAATGGCAGAACGAGTTTATCCATCTCCCCAGCCTGGGCTTATTTAGTAAGACTATAAGAGGGGAGATGAAAAAAGCGCTTAGCCCTACAGTAGTCAGCACAAACATTACGTGATTTTGTTTGTTTGATCTCTGAATCTTTCTAAGTGGTTACTAAAAATCCACCAATATTCTGTCTGCATTAATTCCTATGCTGAAGGGCTTGTTGTGACACAGTATGACACCCCCAGTCACTGAAACAGAGTCATAAGAAGTAGGATTTCATCTCAGAATCACACAACATTGAAAGACAATAGAGAAGTCTCATGTTAAATCAAATACAGCCATGAGCATATACTGACAATCTTTCCCTTGGGTTTTTTGAGTTTTTCCTGCTTTCTGTTCTGTGACCATGGGCTATAGAAGAGAACTATCTGACTCGTCGCTGCATAGCATGAGATATTTCTGCTTTCATATTCCCAGGTACAAACCTTAACCCTGCAAAAGCTATGGTGGGCCTTTATCAGCTGGAAATACTGCTTTCTGTTTGTTGGTAGAGACAGGCAAGCGAGCTTCTGACTGTCTAATAAAACCTTCAGTGGAAGCTCTCATCTGCCTCTGATTTGAAGACTGAGAAGTACAAATCATGGGTGATATGTCTAGGGAGGAGGAAGTCGATCTCTTGTCATCCATTGAGAAAGCCACAGAACTTTCCAAGGATGTTTAATCCTGTTTTGTTTTTATTTGGTTTCTGCTTTATTTGTTTAGTATGAGGGTAGTTACTTTTGTAAGGATGCTAAATAGAACATCGTGTTACCTGGTTGCACAGTTTTCTCTCATAAAGGCTCTTATTTTCCTGAATTTTTCCACAGAACTTTCCAAGGATGTTTAATCCTGTTTTGTTTTTATTTGGTTTCTGCTTTATTTGTTTAGTATGAGGGTAGTTACTTTTGTAAGGATGTTAAATAGAACATCGTGTTACCTGGCTGCACAGTTTTCTCATAAAGGCTCTTATTTTCCTGAATTTTTATTTCTCCTTCTCCTAAACACTGTCGTTCCCATTTAAACATATATCAGGAAAAAGGTTTGTACCCTTCTAGTTTACATATAAGGATGGATTTTTTTAAACTTTGGAACTGAGCTAAAGTTATTTGTTTGGGGATTAAGTTGATACAACAATATACTAAGACAGTTAAGTGTGATCATGATACATGTTACAATCCGGTCTCACAAGAAAAACACGAGAAGGCAAACACTCAGCTGGTAAAGTTCTCTTATTATCGTTAGTCTTTCACAAATGCTTTTTTAAATCTGTTTCTCAGACATTTGATGTTTATCAAATCAACATATTTCAGCTAGAACAAAGAAGAGCTTTTCCCTTTTACTTGAGAATGTATTATTAAAATCCATCAGTTCCTTACATTTAGTGAAATGCTTCTCTAGGTAATCTGCAAATGCAAGCACGCCTTGTATGTGAGCTATATGTTGAAGCAGATGAGAGAAACTACGAGATAAGTGCAATATGCTACATTTCACAATAATCTTGTGGATACTGCCATGAACAAAGACAATACTTACATCGTAAGTTCCTCCTGAAGGGAAAAACCCCAAACGGTTCTTATATACGAGGTCTAAGCACGTGGGGCATATGTCTGTATATCTAGCTTTTCAAGACGCAAACGACGCTGTCGCACCCGAAACCTTTCCAACAGCCAGGCTGTAGAAACAAACCCTTGTGGGTGATCCAGACCTGACAGCGGTTCTGGCAGTCAACACTGCCCCCCAGTGCGGGCTGTCCCAGCTTCAGTCTGCAACGGCTCCCTTCTCCGCGGTTAGTAGGCACGTTCGGAGGGCTTTGTTGAGCACGTCATTCCATGACTTAATTTAACTTAATGCTATTTTAAGAATATAATTTTAAGATCTAGTGTTTTTATCAGCCGCTGCCCTCTGTCGTTGTAACCAGCTGTAGGTGAACCTGCTTTAGCAGGGCGGTTGGACTAGATGATCTCCAG
>NW_010422545.1:0-385 GCF_000710305.1 Buceros rhinoceros silvestris
CCGGGGCTGTCGCCCCAGATCAGAGGCTGGGGCTCTAGCCCAGCAGCCCGCTGGCCACATATGGGCTCCTCCACCCCAAATGCTTCGCTAAGACTGAGGGACACATCGGTGGCTGTTCCTGGAAGAAAAGGGAAATGCTAATTTCACACACACACACAAAAAGATGTTGTAAATAAGGTAACCAAATATTGATGCCAACTGTTATTCGAGGCATATGCGAGCTGGCACATCTGCGGTGGTTTACGGTTAGGTAAAATCCCGATATAGCCCTGGCCCGTGTCCCAGTCTCCTCCCGAGGCCTGTGCTCGCAGGCAGCCGTGTGTGCAGAGGTGTCTGTCCTCCCCTGCGGGCACAGTCCCTGCTGCTCCCCCAGCCCGTCCGGGGT
>NW_010422545.1:551-760 GCF_000710305.1 Buceros rhinoceros silvestris
CAGCAGAGCCACAGGCTGCTCTGCCGGCTCAGAGCAGACCCCAAAAACATCAGCACACCCGTGGCTGTACTAACTTCTCCGCCCTCCCAGGCACCACTTTGATGACAGAAAATCTCTGACATGGCTACGTTTCTTAGAAATGCTGCTTAATGTCACGGCAAAGTGACCCGGTCTGTGGACAAACGGCTGGGACGGACTTGTCTGCCACA
>NW_010422545.1:869-11980 GCF_000710305.1 Buceros rhinoceros silvestris
GGAATTCCCCTGCTGCGAGCTGCCTTCTCTGACCCCTCGTGCTGATTTCATCGTGCAGGAAATGATCCACGAGAAACGCAAATAATGGTCTGCGCTGGCAACTGCGTCATACAGAACCCCCAACTTTTAGTGTAGAATGTCCGGCTTATAAAATCGGACTTTCAAGTCTTTGCCTGTTGGAGAACTACGTGGTGCTAATACTAAGGTTTTGTACTTTCAGAGGCGCTGTACAAAATCCCCGTTGCACACTCTTGTGGAAGTCTCTGTTAAACACGCAGACCTTTCCAGAAAGGTTCTGGGTTCTTTGTGAGGGCTGTGGTCAGGCAGAGCGGAGTCAGCAAGCGCCCGCGAGGAGGGAAAACCGGCAGTGTGGTTTAACGCACCGACCTTACCTCACAGGACAGGCCTGGTTGTCAGGGTACCCGGCGGGGCAAACATTGATTTGAGGGTAGGAACCCTGCAACCCGGTGTGGGAGGAGGGGGCTGAGCGGGGAGCCGAGTGGCGGGCACGGCTGAAAGCGAGAGGAGAGCGGAGCTGCTGCGCTCCTGCGCACACCACACCAGGGAGCCTAGGAAAAACATCTCTTTCAAACTTCAAAACCAGTTTGGAGCAGGTTCAGACATCTCCGCTTTAGTATTTTGTGACTCTCACTGAGTGAATAGCTGGAAGCTTTCTTAAGTGCAACTTTAAGTGCTACTACTTCTAAGTGTTTCACACAGGAACTGTCTGGTTTTGTGCCATGGATTGATTCTGAGCTTCTGAAAAGGAAAATGGCATTTCCCACTGGACATCAACTACCCGAGAAATCTCAACAGCAACGCTAGGACTTGGCAGGCTTCTGTTTCCTCGTACACATCTCTTGTGTTACGTGTTCCCTTGCAGCCAGGCAGCATCATCTCCATTCACCAAAGAAATGTCCAGCGAGACAAAGAAGAGAAAACTTGCCCAAACCCGAGATACAAGCTAACAGGACAATTTCTACAGGATTTACCTGATAGGATACACCCCCTCTGGTTTCATTCTGATCCTTTTATTTCTTACTTTGAAATAAAGTGGACTTTTACTTTCTAAAGTGCAGCATTTCGCACGTATCTGCAGTATATTAAACGAATTACACTGCGGTGCACTGGGGATGCTGCCAAAGGAAGATCTTTGTCTCCTGTTCCGTGGCAGAACCCACAAGAAGTGAACCAACTCTACGTCACCGTTGATTTTTCATTGCTTTAGAATCTATTTAGAATCCATTCTAAATCTAAATCTGAAAGTTGACACCATTTTACAGTTGACACAGGTCATGATGCATAAGAGACACTCCGCAACAGCCTTACCTGCCACTTGGCCACTAACACCATACAGTAGCTTCACAGAACCACTGCCCTTTGTGCGGTCACGCCTGCTCCCCGTTAGCCAACCACAGCCAAAACTTTTGGGAGAGAGACAAACTGGTTACAAATATCTGCAGTTTTAATGGAAATGACAAAATGCAGGCAATCGTGAAAAAAACTCACACTATTTCTGTGTGTTGTGAAGAGAGTAGACGACTGTGGAGAGCTGTGCTCACGATCTGGAAAAACTCGACTCTTCATTCATGGGGAAGTTTCAGTCCTACAGTTTGGTTTTGCCTTCAGATCCCTGCAAGCACTGGCACACCAGCTGCTTTCTCACCCTTTCCTCCCAGCGTATCCCTCGGACAGAAAGCTCCTCACAGACGGCTCTACGAGCTACAAGATGATGCAGATTAAAACCAGACTCGTTTTTTCACCTGGAGCCCCAGGTGTGAGAAAGGCAGTTTGCAAAACAAGTTGCCCTTTAGAAGCGCAGAGCAGAAGAGGATTTTTTATTCAGGTGTGGACCCTGAGAAGGCACCTGGTCTGCACATTCTAACCACCCCAGCAGGGAATTAACCTACTCGGAAGGATCTGGGAAAGACAGTTCTGCAGGAACAGGTCAACTGATGCCACTTCAGTGTCGTTATTTCAGTATGAGCAAAATATTTTAGTTCCAAGACAGTGTTAAATATTTTTGGACTATGCTGTAGTTTTCACAAAATAACGTTAAGCAATTATGGTACCTCTATAGAATTATAAAAGTCAGAACAAGATACTTTACCTCAACATTAGCAAAAGGCTTTGTTAATCTTAAATGCCGATTCTCATGTTGGTGTTTCGTCTCAGTTTCCATTTTCATTTCAAAGGACATGTTGACAGTTTGTTTTTTTATTCCAATCCAGAATGAAAGAAAAATTTCCAAACATTGCTATTTGTTGTGAAGCACAAAAAGCAATTCCTTATCTCCTGCCAGCGATGGCTCTTCAGAAGGCTGCAGTCTCTGTGGATCCTGTTGTGTACACACACTTGCCTCAAGAGCAAGTGGGGGAATGTTTCCAGCCTCTGCAGGGGCCAACGCGTGTGCCTGGCCACCCCCTCTCTGCGAGGGTACTTGGCGTCTATTCACTAGCGCTGTATTTGACTGTACCTGATGGAGAGCAGCTAAACATTCTCTGAAAGTTGTCTCCTTTATGGTTTTCGGTTAGTTGTTCTTTAATCCCAGCTCTGAATGTCACAGAACACACAGAGAAGTTATCTCTACTGGCATCATACTTGGGAGGATGGATGTAGAATCAGAGAAGGGCTCCGTTTAGGCTTGGTGCTCCCTGATGTCTCCTGGAGCTCAAACTGTGGTTATTGACGTGTGTTTGGCAGTGAGGGCAGGGGAGAGACAGACTGCTCCAGTACCAGGTCCCTCAGCAGTGCTAACAAGCTCCAAGGCCTTGCTTCAGCGAGCTGAGATTTTAACAGGAGAGCAGCAGCTGACATTAGGCTGAAGTAACGGGTCCAGCAGTATGGCAACAGGGACACGGGCAATCAGGGTTCAGGGACCTTCCTCTGGTTCACCAGCAACCGGTAAATGACCACCCTGTTGGCTGCCCAGCCCGTGTTACCTCTGCCTGGCCTGTACCTTGGAAAACACTGTTGTTTACTCCTCACAGCAACACTGACTAAAGCCCCATTTGCGACTGGGAAGTCTTGGATCAGGACATCACCGACCACTGATGACGGAGCATGTAACCACACAGCTACACGCCTCCCAGGCCAGAGGAGAAGCAGCAGTGCACTATTGTTTTACAGCTGCCCTCTCCTCTTATGAATATCTGTGGGAGTTGTATTCTTGACTTCAAAGAGAGCGGCTGAGCCAACATACCGTACAGCTGAGCAAGCTGAGCCAGGGAGAAAAGTGTCTCAACACGAGGCAGACAACTGGTTTGGCTGAATAGACAGCTCACAAGCTTCTGCCACACAGAGGTGTCACAGCGCAAACACGGACATCACAGCAGTGACCGCACAAGAGTGCCAAAAAAAAAAAAAAAAATTCAAATACAAGAAGAAGGGAAGGGAAATAACACTGAATAACCAAATCCTCTAGGGAGCAAGAGATAAGAGAGAAACAGTAAAAGGTAAAACTTCAGTTTCCTTTACGAGCAGGTTCTGACCTCTGTTCACCGTAACACAGCTGGAGCTGCAGCATGGCTCGCTAGCACTTCGTTCAGCGTGTGTGTTTGTCTCTCTCACTGACATATCCAACATAATACTCTCTCACTATAGTAAAATTGTAAAAGAGGAACATTTTTCTCTGCTCGATGCAGACATATCCTGTATACATGCACTGTAACATCACTGTGTCCATCCCAATCAGACCCAGCATACACCCATCTTAAATTTAAAAGAAAATTATCAAAAATACAGTGCTTGCTTAAAACTTCATTTATTTGTACTGTAAGCCAAAGGACCTCAACCCAGAAATGCACTGCTAGGCCTCCTTGGGAGCTATAAACAATTGGTGCACTCGTCAAATAAACCCAGGCAAGATATGAAATGGTAGAGAAAATGTACAGAATTCTTCACACATCCGCTCTCATGTACGCACACACGCAGAGCAGTTTCCAGTTCCCACCTGTAAGCGAAATGCCAGCAGCACTACCTCAGCCCACTCTGGACTGTGCAGGCAAATAGCTGAGAAAGTCTCACATTAAATAAATGATGCAACCAAACGCTCCCCAGTCTGGCAGCTCTTTGTTGTACTGGTAGCCTGATGCTTCCTGAAATGGCTTTGGGCTAAAAGGAGGTGCTCAGCAGCTCCTGACACAAAACGCCTATTTATCTATTTCGAGCAAGTTCAAGTATAAAACAGCAAATTTAAACCCTGCGTAGTTGACGCTGATGCAGCAAGGAATTGGTTACCTGCTTAACTTTATGCACTGCAATAAACCTACTGACTACACAGGCAAAATTCCGAGCATCCTTCGCTGGGCTGGGGCTTCTGGGCACAGGTTGCTGGGCAGTATCCTGGGGGAGAGGAGACTTCCCTCCTTCGTTATCAAACACGCCGTGTGCTGCAATTCCTACTGATTCGAAGAAAATTGTTCTTGGTCCCCCCCCAAGCGATGACAGCACTGCTCAAGGTGTCATCTTGGTTACATTATACCACTGGAAATAACTAAAACACAGGAGAGGAGGGGAAATAAGGATATAAAGTCTATATAAGTATTTACACATCCCATTATTAAAATAAATGAAGGCTAATTAACAAGGAATTAGCCACACGTATGGAATACAAAGTGAATGAAAACTGGTTTCTAAATAAGATTAATATTAGAGTCAACTACTGTTAAAACCAACATATGACATGGTTTTAGAAGCTGTAACAACAATATAAATTAATAATTCTAACAGCAAAAAATCAAAGTTACATAATTGTTTTAAAACACTTTGGAGAGCTCAAATTACAGCTTTTTTTCCTCAGAAAAAGCACAGCAGGGGGGAACTTCCCCCATTCTTCCTGTGAGCTGGTATTACAGTAACAGAAGTCTTCATGTTAAAGCATATACTTCATATATTGTAATAGCTGTGAGAGTGTAACACAGAGAGGTAATGCAGCACCGCCTGTAAACATAAAAAGCACTGGTTTAATCTCATTGTTTTCTACGCAATAAAGCCTTTGCTTTGTAATGAATTCCATTCCTTCATTTTCGTGTGCCCACAGTGGCAGGGTTCCGCTGAATCACAGCTTACACAACCCCAGCCTCCTGAACTTGAGAGCTGCGACCGTCTGGGCAACAAGACTTGTGCTCTGCAGCCTTCTGTGGCTTGTAGAAACCACAGAAATGGGGAACGCCGAGCGCCCAGCGCGCGCCTCATCCAGCCTCCTCTGACCTGCAGTCAGCTTTATCCTGAGACTTGAAAACAAAGATCAAAATCCAAGTTCTCAGTACGGCCAGCCAAAAAGTTTTACCTGCTGTGTGTTAGGCTTACACTATCTTCAACCTTCTAAACCTGCACTTTGGCTTCTCCTTTCACGGCCTTCTGGCTCTGAAGCCTCCATGGTTCATTTGGGTTACGTTTTCAAACTTTTCTCTGTAGCCAGAAACCCACTGTTCTTTAAGTGGCAACTAAAACTTCAGGTCAGAACGGAAAATCCTCAGGCAAGCTCCAGGAGGCAGTAACGCCTATGCTGGAGTTTAAACACCTTTCTGGGGAATTTCAGTCAAAACTGCTGCAGAGCTGCCTCTGCCCTTTGCACGTCGATTTACACTGCAGTGGCAAAGGCTGCAAGACACCCTATCTGAGCCAGAAACACGCACGAGCTGTTGGTTAGAGCCTGCGGCACACAAGAGGCGCAAACAACAGACGTTTCTGTTTGTCGTGCCTGCCAGCCCAGACCAGCAGCGAAGCTGCCAGGACCAAGCGCGTACACCCCTTATTCCACGTCTCATTCTCAACACCTCCTCTGCTGAGACGACTGCGGTGATGCTTTTGCCGGGTCGGTTTATTCCCCCAGCACGCTCATGGATCCGTCACAGACATTTTCACACCCTAGTGCTTGGAAGAAGTTTGTCAGCGTTTCGTCCTGTGTACAGGCTGTTTATCTGGCAGCCGGAGACGCCAGCCAGGCCTGCGCTCCCCCTCCTCTCAGGAGCTGCCACACAAGGAGTGGGGAATGCGCATGCTAAAAGGACCTTCTCTTCAAGTGTTTTTGATGAAACTGCAGCAGTGCTGACGGGACAGAGACCCCAAAACCACAACTCTTCAGAAATCCCACTTTTTAACTTCGGAAACATTTCCCTTCCCCAATTATTTATCTCTGATAAATGTGTGTTACGTGTACCAGACATACAATCTGTATCACTTCTCGTTAGGGAAAAGCTTCGTGTATCTCACCCTCCTCGCCCTGCTCCTACTTTGCCTCATAGATGTAAGAGTAGTTCCAAGTAACGGACAATTTTTTTTGGCCCAACAGACTTGAAAAGTGAGATCATTTTCTCTGCTCTTCAAGCACTCACCTACTCACCCCCCTCAGGGCTTGCTCTTAGGAAGTGCCCTCAGGGAGTCTGCTCCTGTACCGCTGCTCTGTACGAGTGTCCTCACTCCCAGCTCCCAGCGACTTGTCCCAAGTGCCTTTCTGCTACCGTAAGATGATCATCATGTTTCCAAATCTAAACTGAAGGAAGTATTTTAAATAAACACGGAAGCCATCTTGTACTTTCTCTCGCTTTGAGGCTGTTCGTTAGGATCGTAGCATAAAATTCCTGACTTCCAGGAACAAAAGTGCCAGGCAGAAATACGCATCTGCACCCCAGGTTTCTGGCGAAGCAGAAAAGGGCGGTCAGAGGCAGCATCTGCACTCCCCCAGCACAGGGAGGGACGAACGGCTGTCAGTGTCACACCATGGTTACTGTGCAGTAAACAGCAATTAAAAAGGATTAATTAAGAGGAAATCAGAGCAACAGCACCTGGTTTTGTCCTCCATTCACAGTATTCTTGGACTGTGTCTAACAAAATTAGTTTTACCAGGTTAGAGAATACATTCTTAAAACTGTGCAAGGCAGGAGGGGAAGCCCATGACTGTGCCCCATGCAGGGAAGGATTCTCTTGCTGCTCTCCATTAGCTGTGTGGCTGCCACAGCTTCCCCCTCCCATTTCTTGACATGGTTTTCATATTGATGCTGTAATTATTTTTCCTTCTAATTCGTCATAAAACTGCTGAAGAGCAAAAGGAAAAGACGACAATCACTAGACAAAAAGTGCTGTAAAATATAAAGTAAACAGGCACTTCTACTCCCCTTAGCTTCTTAAGAGAAATCTTAGCTCCTACATGTGAAGAGCAGCACGTAATGTACCTTCAGACAGAGCACCATTTTAAGCAAATACTTTCCCTTTACTACAGTAAATTTTAACTCATCCTATCACGAGTGCTCTTTGCTGTAATTCCCCATTCTCACAGCAGTCAAGAACACCTGCCCGATCATTTCAGGATCATATTCCCTATGTTAGGTAGCTCAAACCATAACTTCTCTGCCCAGCCTAAGATCAGTACGAGCTTTTGCACAACTTCAGAAAATTTACAGTTAATACAAGTGGTACTTAAATAACCAAACTAAACTTGTCAAATAAAAGTGAGAATCATCACCTCTCCCTGCTGCAACCAAGAGTAAACACAGGAAGAGAACAAAAGCCCTAAGAAAGGACAGTTTAGGTAGACTTCTAGGATTTCCTCTGGTTTTTTAACTCAAGGGGTTATTGGGAAATTGGATAAGGAAAATATTTTGATTCTGAGTTTCAGCAGAGGAGTTCATACTCTTCATTTAAATGCTTCATGAGATGGGGTGCAAGAATTAAGAACTCCATGTAAAAACACAGCTCCTTTTAGTATCTGTGGTTGGCCCCCAAGTAGACAATGACGCGGTTTTCATACACCTTCTTCATAGTTTTCTCAATTTGCTTCAAAAATACTTGTGGAATTCTCCCACATAAAGTGTGCACTGTGTCCAGAAACTTCGACTGCAGAGGGTAGTACAAAGACTGGAAGAGATTGTCTCCAAATGGAAACTAAAGAAAACAAAACAAAGAAATCATTGTTAGCTTTCTCTCGTTACAGAATGGCATTGTAGAGTTTCTGGGAGATAACACCTCATACAGGCAGGCAGTGACTTGTCCCTCACCTTCCCAGAGTGTCACCAAACCTATCAACTTCCAACGCTGGCCTGCTAGAGAGCGCCTGCTTTCAGCAATTTATCAGCCTTTTTGCTTAGAATTTTACTGTAATATGAAGTAGGATCGTTTCATCCACCTCAAGACAGCAGAGGCCAAAGCACCCTTGGTTTTCTGTGTCTGATGGGTACACAAAGCACAGCCTGAGCTGCTGGAAGAGCAAGGTGAGCGACCCGGTTAAAGAGAAAAGACTTACATCACGTATCACTTCATAGAGTGCCTTGAACGTAGGCTGCTTGTCGTCGTGGTAGACACCTCTATTGCCATGCAGAATAGAGACACCTTCTTCTTCTGCACCTTTACAGTTGCTCCCATACATACAGTGGTCAGGGCGGTAGTTCCACTGGCATGGGAACACATAGAGACACTCTGCCAGTTGGTCAGAGGACATGAGGGGTGGGGAAAAAAAAGAAAAAAAGACATGTTAATCAAATTAAACCATTTTTCTGTGAAAAAAATGGGACCAGAAAAATTTCAGTTACTTCTTTTGCTAATATCCTAGGAGCAGCTAGACACAGGTGCTTTCTTTCCCGAGGGGATGACTACGTAGACCTCAGCACTGTTAGACCCGAACTGACAGTAAGAAAGAGCAACACAAAGACTGGGTGCAAACGTAAACCAAGGGAGCCTTTCACAAAGCTAAAAGTGACAGAATCAAACCTGGAGAGAGGCACTATCACGGGTCCTCTGCCCTAGGGAAGCACATACAGCAGTGAGGGTTACGCAGAATCCTGCGTCCTTCTGGAGACAGCATGGGAAAGCTTGAAAAGTGTATCCAGCGTGTGCTGCTGGAGCTTTCACTGAGGCTAGGACAACCTGTTACACCGAGATGCAGCAGGGCATAAGAGGCAGCGTATTGCATCCACAGCCCTTCCAAGAGTCATCATCCATTAATACCTTCTCTCGGCCTTTCCAGCCGGTTCTTGAAGAATGAGAAGTTTCTGAAACATTTCTTCCCTCAAGATAAGAGGCAGCGTATTGCATCCACAGCCCTTCCAAGAGTCATCATCCATTAATACCTTCTCTTGGCCTTTCCAGCCCTCCCAGGAAGTCTGCAGCTGGTCCTATATGGTTCTTGAAGAATGAGGAGAAGTTTCTGAAACATTTCTTCCCTCAAGACCCCTCTTGCAGGAGATTTCTCCAGAAAGGGCAGACTGCAAGTGGTTTCCATTCAGTCTGACCTATTGCCATTCAGAACTGCTCCCAGTGCTGCTGGAAGGGCAGGGGGAGCCGTAATGCCTGATCCAAACCCTGTTACGCTTGACAGGGATCCTTTCAGTAACCCTGAGCAGGTGTTTGCAAGTGCAGCAGATCACTATGGGGAGAGGATGTCATCAGGGGTTAATGCTTTCGTACGTGTCACTTGAGCATTGTTCATCTCCTCCTCACCGTGACTCTTCTGTGCATTTTTTGAGTCACAGCTGGACCCCTGCAAGCCTTCGGATCCATGAATCACAGCAGCCTTCAGAGAGGGGAAAAGGGTGCATCTCCTCAGGCCCAGGGAACACAGCCTGGTGGATGTTTAGGCCAAGGCGCTGCATCTGTACAAAGCCACCAGCAGCAGTCCTGACCAATTCCTTCCCTGGCCAGTCTCCACAATCAGCACTTTAAAACCTTGCAATAGTTTAGTTTTCTGGTTTAATTGCACCCAGTTCTCCTGTCTCCTTTTCTTGTGCAGTCTGGTGTTACGTAATTTGTAAAAAGTTGTTTACCAGTTACAAGGAACAGACTGTGGAGCAGAGAAGAGTCTCAACATGTGGGTTTGATAGAGCATGTTCTCCTCACAGCATTCAAATATTTCTGCAATCTTTGTTTTTTTCCTGCGTACTGAAGTTAGCAGCTCGAGTTCAACAGCATAACTAATCTGGCTTCATCTTTTTCTTCCTCCAGCACACCCTATTCCCGTAACATTTTTGAAAATGCATTTATTTCATAATGCAGATTTCTTCCACTTTGTTTTTCCCCCAGGCCTGAGGGTAATACATGGTGTACCAGAGGCACTGCTGTTTGACATCTGTCTGCAGCAAACAGATGGGAGCTTACTGCTTGGCTTTCGCTCTCTCCTTTTATTTGCCAGGATTTGGGTACATCCAATTACCTACCCCATGACTCCTTAGAGAAAAAGAGAAGGGAACAGAATAAATAAGAACAGAGTAACTTTGGATTTATCTTCAAGATCACTTGAGGGAATGCAAGGTCACACAGGAAACAAGGAAAAGCAAATGAGAACAGATACTCAGCATCCCTTCAGAAGCACGAAATAAGGTTCTTGGCTTCTCTGGGAAACACGTACTATGCTACAAGTTTTAAATCCCCACATTTCTCAGATGTGACTGGTTTGGGAAGTGCCTGAAGTAATTTCCGTGTGATCAGTGCAACATACTTACAAGAGGCTGAGTTTCCAGAAACTTGTGGAAAATTTGTGGGAAAAGTCACCCTCTTTTAAAATAAGGATGCCTAAACTTGCCAGTTCCTTGGAGATACACACTCATGAGAAGGCGACTCCAATTCAAGAGGAAACAAAAGACAAACCAAAAGTGTTACAAGTTGTTTACAGGGCATTGTGCAAGAGCGACAGGCAGGAACTAATATGACATTTTGCAGGGCTGACAAGCACCTACAGATTGGTCACACTGGTCCACACTAGGGCCGGTGGGTTATGCCATCTGCTGTCTGAAATCAAGGTTTTGAGAGACTGGAGTCCTCCATAGTTCTTCAGAGTTCCAGAGCAAGCCCAAAGAGCAGAAAACGCACAGATCTAAGCAGCAGAAGACAGGTGACACCATCCTGGCGCCTGCTGAGGCTGGATCATTCAGCTGAGCGGCTGCAGGCACCTTTCTCAAAAAGTAACTTTTAGCAAAGGAAGGGCAACAGGTTTAGACGAGATATTCCTATGGCTGCGTCCATTTTCTGTTTGTATTAGCTTTGTTACTTGTTCGCACAAATACCAGAGTTCAGCTGAATTTCAGAAAACAGAGCACAGCTCTGGAGAACGTTTGGCAATTTCACATTCAGAAAAACATCTGCAACAAGAACATTTTTTAAGTAGGCCCTGGTCCAGCGAC
>NW_010422545.1:12067-21680 GCF_000710305.1 Buceros rhinoceros silvestris
CTTAAGCACACACACAACTTCATTCCTGTGTTCGATCGTTGATGTTACGCTTCCTCGCTTTCTCAGAACACCCCGAAAACAGATGGATGTATTCAACAGACCCAAGTCCGAGCCCCATGAGCTGCACTGCTCCCAGAAGTATTTTCATGGGTTGTAAACGCATGGGTGCACTTGCACCTTACTTGCATGCCAGAGGACATTATGTGTATTATAAATAACAAACAGCACTTTAAAAGAGATTTTTCAAGCTCAAGAAATTCCCTTACGCAGACAGTCACGACTCCAAGAATCATTACTTACCTGGGTTAAAGTAAAAAATGATGTTGAGTAAATCCTGGTCTCCCCACGTGATGTAATTTTTGTACTTTTGGTATAACGGATATAACATTTCCTCCCAAGTCAAACCACTCGGTATCATGCTGTTCTGCAGGGCAAACAAAAGCAGTGGGTTAGCGCTGTGAACAGTGATGTGAGACACGACGCCGAGTGTGGCACCCACGTATTCGTAAGTCTGCTAAGCCCTGCTGGATAGCTGGGTGAAAAATGAACTGCCAGGAAATGTTAGACCTGGATGGGGTGGAAGCAGCGGAGCTGACTGTGCTCCTGTTCATCTAAACAGGAAAGCGAAGGTCTCCTGGTGCAGCTCTGATGTCAGCTCCTGCTGTTGACAATCCTCCGATTCTGAGCAACAGGAGCGAGAAAAAGTGAAAAAATGCAAAAATGAGGAGACAAGGTGAAAACTGTAGTATAAAAGTGAGGAAAAATGCAGACCTAAAATTATATTTCCTTCTCTGGGAATTACGATATTAAGAGCAGGGTTCTTTTTTTCTCCAGCTGTTCCTGGAACAGCTTAGGAAACCCCCAGCCTTGACTGAGGAACAAGACCACTCGGGGCAACTGAAGTTTTTAGAGAGATCAGAGAACACTCAATGAAACAAACAGAGATTTTACCAGTCAGGCCTTTCACCAACGAGGGGAGATGGCAGAAAAAACGTTCCCTTCCAATTTATTCATGGAATATTTCATGGAAAAATTCATGGAATCACTCGATCTGCATCAGGATACAAAATCCTGTTTACAGCAGATGGAAAAAATTTTACACTCAGTTTTACAAGATGTGAAAAATAGATAAACCGCTCATTTCTGCCACAGCTGTACTCCTCCTCACCTTGAACTGAGTGCTGCGGATCCGTGTTAAATTCATTAGCATCACTCCGGAATTGACTCCAGTTGTCCCGTAATAGGGGTGACGCGCAAATCGACTGTACCAGCCGATCTTTGGTATTTCGTGTTCTGGGGCCATGGCAGCTAGCTGCGTCGAGTTGAACTCTTTCAGGATGTGCCAGATGTCCTCGATGGGCCGCAGGAAGAGAACATCAGTGTCCACGTAAAGAAGAGAATCCACATCCTTTAAAATGACCTTTTGTGTTTGCACAGCGAGAAGATGAACACGAGAAAGAAACCAAATGGACAATAAAAAGGAAGATTATTGGCAAAAGGTACTTTTATTTTAAGCTGACAATTTGAAAGAGATTATTGATTTATCAGCTAAATGCAATTACACATAGGGACAATGGTTATCAGGTTATTGGCTTGTGGTTTGTTTACTGGGGGATTTTTTTTCGAACCAGACAGCAAAACAGGTACCAGAGCAGAGGCTGCATTCTAACCTTCACAGGGAGCAGTAATCCACGAGCTCTCAAAAACACCCACATGGGCTGTTTAGTATCTGCTCAGAAATAAAATGCAGTGAATATGTATTTACACAGCTTTGTTAGTTCAAGTGTTTCACATTAATTAAGAACACCTTATCAGTCACACAGGTATATATGCATCCTCCTGAAGAACTTTTCCTTGGTAAACAGAAATGTCCCATTAAAACGTGTCAGGTCAGATCTCTGTTATCTGATTCTACATCTCTACTTTAACCCAGTAAAGTTAGTCCAGTCAGAAGGGTGTAAACTGTAAATGAGACACAGGGTATTTAATCTCTTCTTGCTGACAATGTTCCCCCTTGTGGCTATCCAAATCCTTACACGCTCAGGCATTCATTTGGGTAGGGAAATTGTATAGTGCTTCAACAGCCCGAGAAAACTCCCTTGACCTTTGCACCCCTTATTTATAAGGGTGTTTGTTAAGTAATAAATATCATTAGCTAAAGCTGACCATCAGCTCCAGCTGCATTTTTGACGTTCTTCATTACTTGCTAACTGTCCAAAAATTCCTGCAGGACTGAAATTTTCTTTCTTTGGTCTCAGCCAAAAGCTTTATTTCTCTCTCCTTTTTTTCTTTGAAAAGCAAATCCAAAAGGCTATTGGTTTCCACCGTGTTGTGGAACAGAAGAATCAAATCACTCCCTCATCCAACTGCAATGGTTCTAATGAGGTTATATCAATAAATCTTTTCTCCATGAAAAATATGAAACAGTATGTGGAGATATCAATAAATGAGCGACACAAAGAGTTCAATAACACACTAAGAGCTAAATATTTGTAAATATTTACTAAGAGGTAAATATTTGCAAACATCAAGTGCCCTGAAATCCAACACTAAAAAAGAAAACCAAGTAAAAAAAAGACACCTACTTTATGAGTAAATCAATAGAAGACAGGCAGTTGAAAAGAAGAAAGGGATTTTCAGCTTAAGAATACTCTGAATATTGTATATTATTCTGTAGCACTTAGAAGCTCTAATTCACATGGGTCTATTACACGAAGTCATATAAACCCAAAATGTATTAAAAAAATATCATCCCAAAAATTCAGTCTGAGTCAGGAGATAATACATGCACAGGAGGAGAGCAGAAGCCACCAGACTTCGCCCGCAGGATCCCCAGCACACTGTAAACCACATAAGATTTTCTCTAAGGGTGCCCTGCCAGAGACAAGCTCAGGTGTTTTCCAGCAGCGTGTGAAGGGGAATTTTAACTGGTGCATATAGACTCTCCTGCCAAGCAGAAGGGACAGCCTGGGCACTGCTTCGTTCGGCAGAACACTGGGCTTTCAGCACCCTTAAATTCACAGACTTACATTTATATGTGTAAGTCAACAGACTGTAATAATTTTCCTATATATAAATGGACTTGAGCAGGTATTTCAGTTCATTGTGAAGTGGGTGCCCACCAGCATCTGAGTCCACGCTTCCCTCCTTGTATCCTCCACTCAGGATTCACACACTCCCCTTTCTGGTTTGTTAAAAAGATTCTTCCCTCTCCTGTGTCCTCAGTGACACCCAACAGGCTAAAAGTAAAGCTGTGCTACTTCCTTTAAGCCCTTCACACTTTTCTCTTTTGCATGTGAAGTGTTAAAACTTATTGAAAACCTACACGCGGTAGTTTGGATTGATCACATCCCTCCTGGCTGTGCATTTAACTTTGCCTTGAGTGCGGGAATTTCATATGAGAATCTGCAGCTGTAAGAGTTCCTCACGTAGCTCCTGGGAGCTCAGTGGAGCTACACTGGGGATAAACTTCTGTGAAGTAACTCTGGCATTCCCACGGTTTTCAGGTAGCTCCATTCCCAAACTTAAGCAAGAGTTTGCAAAAAAATATTTTAGGCTTTACAAAGCCCTTAAAATAATATTTAGCTTTTATTTACTCAAAAGCATACAAGAGGAGAGGATGCATTCTTGACTCTGCTGACTTCCCATGGTAAAAGCCAGTGGTCTGAAGCCTTGCCCCAGTTTGCTCTGTCCAAAGCAGATGCAGTACAGCAAGGGCTGGCAGCGTGTCAAGCCTGCCAGGAGGGCTGACCCGAGGGACATGACTGTGGGTTCAAAATGACATGCATCTGACCCGGAGCAGAAGCAGAGCAGGACTGCTCCTGGCAGCCCGAGTTCATGCTTGCTAGCACAAGCCATGCAGACATACCTGACAGTGAGTTTGGAGAGGAATGGTCAGGAATGGCCTGACTGTGCTTGTCTTCCTCCCCACTCTACAGGCACTTGCAGCTTCAAAGAAGTGTGATTTTTCTGCAGCTACATAGAGTATTCTTGGTAAAGCTGCCAAAAAGTTCTGCACAGAACTGGCTATATTTAGCTTGTCACTTCACTTAAATACTTGATTATCTGCAATTTGATTTCACAACTCCTGTCTCCATAAATTCTCCCCGAGTTAGTAAGGCTGGCACTAGCACACCCTGGTGTATTGCAAAGCTGTCCCACCTAACGGTCTGCAATGGCAGGCATGGCAGATTATCAGAGCTTTAGCCAAAACAAGGGACAAATCACAGCTCTTGCTGCTAATATAGCAGTACCATGAAGCTGAATTACTAAACATTCAACCGTTAAGCAATTAACTGGAGTTACAGAGATGGAGACTTTTGCCTAGATGAGGTCCCGGCATCTATTCCCAGTGCTGCCACCGATCCACTGGGTCGGATACTTCAGCGTGCTCTAGAGCACAGGTGTAACACAGGGGGGATATTACTAATCTACCTTAAAAGCTCTTAAGTAGATTAACTGTTTTGAGAAGGGTTCTAAATGTTAGTTACTATTAGAACTAAAATCACCCAAAAATCCCTTAAGCATTTCATGATACTTTAGCTGATTGTTCTGGTGGCTCCAGAGCAGCAATTACAGAGACAGCTGCAAGCCAGCTCTGGGCTACACGACCTCTCTGAGACCAGGAGACAGTTTTTCACCTGGTGTCTTAACATCCATGTCAGTATCACAAAACAGTTTCAAGTGACTGCTGAGGGCATTACCCTCCTAGTTTATTTTTAAAGTTTCATTTTGTGCTCACATTAAGAGCCACGTTTTCCTTATTCTGTCTTTGCAAATCCCTTTGACAGCTTTATTCCAGTAGACCGCAGCAAGAGATTTAGACTCATGACGTTACACTTGAGGCTCAATCTACTTCCCCTGCATAAGTCGCAAATGTATAACCAGATGTTACAGAACACCTCTACAAAATGCAGGATGCAGTATGATCTTCCCTAATATTTCAGTAACACAAGCAGATCCAACAAGTTGGGAACACGTTCGTCAACCTGTTAGCCAGGACAAACCAGTTCATTACTACAAGCTGCAGGATTACATCCCAGAGCTCTGGTTTTATCAGCGAGTAAAAGCACTGAAAGATTCTTAATTTTCCCTTAACACATTCCTCGTACCCTGCTGCGCACTTTCACATGCCTGCTGCTGCTGCAGGAGAAAGATTTCTTTGGCAGGAGAGGCACTTGTGAATCAATGAGTCGCATTCCACTCGGGCTTAGCATTATCAGGAACAAGACAATTTGCACAACTGAGGCCTAAACAGCTGATAAACTCCACTACTGCTCTCCTGGGGTCCTCCTTAAATCCAGTCACATTTTATGCTGCCACAGGAGAAAATGCTTGGGATAGGGAAGGATAAAGAAAAAAGGATACTGCCACCCTGCTGGTATTTATTTAAAATACAAGTCAAAATAGTTCTCTAAACAGTAGTACTAGAAACCTTCCACTCCTGCTGCGTGCGGCCTCGATTTCTACAGTCTTGTCTCATTCAACGGGGACAGCAGAACCCTGTTATCAGGCACTGATAAAAATAACAGTGGCTGAAAACACCCAGAAACAGCCCAAGGTCCTGCCAGGCTGGGAAGTGGACTACCAAAAGCCTAACTGGACACTTCCCACCTCAGCTATTACTACAACTTGTTTTCTTTACTATATCCATATCAATTTAGTGTCAGCTGCAACTCCTGTCGGACAACCCCTCCTATTCAAAGCCACAAACCTCAGCCTGACCACACACAACATTTTTCAACTGCCCCAGGTGAAATAAACATTCACAGTTTAGGCTGCCTCCTAACTTAGCTGTGACAACACCTAACAGTCTAACACCCCTTACAGGAAGTTACTGGAGGACTTCAGCAGCATATGAGTGACACAAAAAAAGGAATGAAAAAGAACAGTGCCCAGCCTAAGTGCATCAGCATGAATACGTGACCCTTATCTGACATCAGAAGGGTGATGACAAATAAAAGTGAAACCGTTTCTGTGATGAGGGTCTACCAAAAAGACAAAAAAATTACCACAGAAACAGAGAGAACAAACAATTGTGTTTACCCAGTGAAAACAACCCCATTTGGGTACATCCTTACAAACAATCTGGACTGAACAAGCTAACGCTTAGGGATTATTTTTCAGGTGATATAAATATTTACTCAGGGAAGAGAGGATCCCTGCTAAAGCTGGAGTTACTTTCAGCCCATCTGGCCTTTGTGCACTCGATAGTCTACCCCTAAACGGCAGATAAAGAGAACTGCTGACAGCACATATTTTCTCACATATGTATTCACAGCCTACGTAGCGGACGTGCAGCTGTCTCCTGATTGTTTCCATCTGAGAAAGTAAAGATTTCTTTGTCCCCCACCCCGTTTCTTGTAAGGCAGCGATGAAGAAATCGAGATGATGTGAACAGCATGTCACTGTAGTGGAGTCACCCCAATCACCAGGCGATGCACAAGGGATTTTGGATAGATGTTTTCAATTCCACAGAAATCGCTTTCATGCAAAAGTTTTTTCAAGTTCTGATATTGCTGCATACGCAAAATTGTTAACGCCACCTTCTTTCTCTCCAACCTTAAATATTTTCCAAGTTTACGACATTGTTTACTGTATTATACAGGAAAGAAGCCAAATTTTCAGTGAAGCTGAAGATCCCAAGATACAGAGGGCTCTTGCACGAAATCTGACTTGCAGCACATTGGAATTATTACCTCAGGGCAAATCTGACAGTCTTGGAAAAAGAAATAAAACCCAAGGAAAAGGGATGGCTGACAGGATCAGTCTAAGGGCTAACATAAGGGAAGGGAGATAGTGGGTAAAGAGGATATGATGACTGCAGGCTGAAAAGAATGTTATTTATGGAAGGCATGCAGCATCTACCGAGAGCATCTGCCCTGAAAGAGCTCTCGCACCGAGCCTGAGGAGCCCAAGAAGCTAATGGAACCAGAGACAAATCAAAAACATACATCCTTTGTTAGCAGGAAAAAAAGCGAGGCTGGATTTCTCCTTTGTTTTTCAAGTGGCTAAAGCACAGATTAAAATATGTTCAAGCCTGAAAATGTTTTTAGTATTACGCCAGCAAAGCTTCCTTTCTATGGAATTAACCTCTTCCTACAGCAACCCGCTCAGAAATCCAGGTGCCTTACCGGAAGAAAAAGGCGCTGGGCAGCACATGGTTTGAATAACTTTTTCCATTCCTGAGCATTTCCTACTGAGAAGGTTATTGGGTAAATGTTGTATTCAAACTTCTTTATATATGAGGGAGGCCATTCCTTTAACTGAAAGACATGGGGGGAGGAATGAGACACTAAGTTACACAGCTTTTGTTAAAAAAACAAAAAAAATTGCATGTGTAAGGAATCTATAAACCATGTACAGTTGCTACTTGTTGATTTCAATTTTGCTCAGAGATTTGCAGCTTATAACAAACTCATTTATTTATTTACCAAGTGACAAAGAAACTCACCTTCTTCTCAAACTCGGGCTTAAGGGAATCCTCAGCAAAAATGTGGAAGCAGAGCCTCTTGTTGCTGAAGAGAACTGCTGATTTCAGCATGATTAGCGTCTCTTCCAGCCGGTCCCCACATGCCACCACTGCCAGATGCATGCACTGCAAAGATGAAGGCTCTTTTGAACGTTTCTGTTCTCCAGGCTTCCTGCAAAAAACCACAAATAGGCATATAAAAAATACAGAGGTAAACATGAAGAGGATTCTGCCTTAATAGATATCAGGGGTTTTCTCTTCCCCTTCATTTTGTAGGGGATCAGGAGGGTTTTTTTCCGATAGCTCTCCATGGAAGACACAAGTGACACACCAATTTTGTCCACAGTACTGTTAAAATCACAACACAAACAGGCTATTTTCAGAATGTTGTGGTTATTCCTACATTCCTGGATTCGCACAAATCTCTGCACCACGTACACAGATGAAACTAATTCAATAGCACCTCAAGCCAGACAACAACCTGCTGCACAAACAATAGCTTTTTTCCCCAGTTTAGCGGTTATGAAGCCAGAATGAACTTAGTACTCCCGAGTCAACTCTGTAACACAATGCAGATTACAGAACTACATCCAGTAATTTTATTACCAAGCCCATAATTTCTGGCCACACTGGAAGAATATATCCATACTTTAAAAAAATCCACGCCATCCATATGTAAATTATTCTAACAGTTAATTAATTTTGCTGTTAAAAATGCACGCTTTAATCCTGGCCTGAAGGTACTGGCATCATTTCAAAGCACTGCTCTCCAATTCGCCCCACAGAATCCCCGAGACTTTGAAAACGTAAAGATTCTTAAAAACAAACATAGTCACATGTCCCAGATGAATCAGACTATATTCCACAAACACTCAAGGGCCAAAGGATGGGTTTTTCACTGTATTCAAGGGCCAAACGATGAGTTTTTCATGCGTATTCGCATTCCAACACGGATGGCATTTATTTATACTCCATTAGATGGATGTGTGCTGACAAAGCAACTCAATCACAAGCATCGTAATTGTTATAGGCGAGTTCAAAAGGCTAATCATAGATCACCACCAGTTCTTGACGTACCACTGAGCAGAGGACAGCAATCCCTGCCTCTTTTCAGCACACGCAGTTACATACATACAATTAATCAGTAAAGCTAATACTAGAAACAAAAGTTCCAAATAAAGAGAAAAATGACAGTTCATAAAGCTGTCACTTTCCAGACGTTAACACGCCACTCTGTAACAGCGGTGTTCTCTACTCCAGCGAAATCCACTCAGTGTTAAGGAATACCAGCCAACGGTACTTCACTGACTATGCAGAACACCACGTTTCATTAAGGGTTTAACGTCTTAGGCTTTAGTCTTAATTAAACCCCAATTTCATCAGTGCATAAATAATGGAATACTACATCTTTGTGAAGTGGTATTTACTTTCCAACCTATTAGTGTAAAAACCACTGAATTATTGAAGTGAGTAATTAGCTGCTCACACAGATCCCCTTTTCCCCCCTTCTCCCTATCTCTTTAATGTTTCCTCTTAATTGAGTCTCTAAATCAAGCCATATGCAGGAGGAGAACTGCTTTGATATAGCTTGTGGCAACGGAATTCACCGGGAGAGGGACTAAACTCTAAGCTTTTATAGCAACATTTCAAAACTCAGCACCAAAGCACTACGCTTTTCTTTGCAAATTTTAGCCCTAGTGAACTCTCCACTACGCAGCTGTTCTGTAGTGAAAAATCCAATATATGTAGACAAGCACTTCCAGCGAACAGACTTGGCAGAAGCAGCCCTCAAGGAAAGCGGAACGCCCCCTAAGCCCATGGGAGCTATGGATGAACAAGACACATCCCACCTGCCAGTGCCCGAGAGCAGAGGAGAAAGCTGAGCCCTGCAGATGAGCAATTACGAGTCACAAAGGCCTGGGCTGAAGGGGTTCAGGAGCCTGCAATGGCCTAAGTAGGAATAAAAATCCCTGAGAAAAGGAGCGCCAGGTAATATTTGAACTACCTCAGTAGCAGTCCAGGACACTGAGGGCAACAGTGAGGAACGTAGCAATGAGGTACAGAAGAACATTGGAACAACATTTTGCATCTTTTTTTAGAAAAAAGGAAAGCAGGAGAAAACAAAGCTGAGCTGGAAAGAGT
>NW_010422545.1:21793-26431 GCF_000710305.1 Buceros rhinoceros silvestris
TTTAGCTTAATCTTTACAAAATGACTGTTATTATCCAGAAATCTGAAGAGAGGCAGGCGTAAAAGCAAAGCCAAAGTGCTAGGGAGGCAAACGAGCAGATCACAGCAAAGAACATCACAACTGCCCTTCCCTCCTCTGTTTATAAGTGCACATAGGTGCAGTGCAAGGAGGAACAGAAGGGATGGGGAGAAGTAACATCTGGATGAAAGGATACTGCTTAAGGAATATCTGCAGGACACGGCCAATGTCTTGAAACCAGAAGAGTTCTGGCCAAGAGCATCTAGGATGCTTCCACCTCACACCAAATGAACGGCCGTGCTGGTTTATCTGGATCTTCTCTCCAAGGGAACAGGACCTCCACCATGCGCTGTCCAGACAGGAACTGGAGCTTAGAACTTCACTCATACCAGCAGAGCAGCTACTCCTTTTCTACCAGGGGCAGGTCAGGCCAGGCACCAGAAGCCCCGACAGACTTACTGGGCAGTGAAAGGCCTTCTTCAAACTGAGGTTTCATATGAAGTACACATGCCGATTTGATACAATGTGTCTCCTCTAATTGAAAATGTTTGTTTATCCCATAGTTCCCAGTGGTTGATGCAAACATACTGGGAAGCTAAGAATGTTCTGAACCACCACCTGCTCAGATGGTCCTACAACACAAGTGGAACAGATGAAAGACGCATGCTTCGCTTTAAAGGATGGAGCACGTTAACACTGTGGTACGCTGTAAGAGGATGAAATTTGTTACACCCAATAAAAAACAGCTGGCAAGCAAGCAAGACCATATTGCCAGGTTATCACCTCAAACACTGACAGGCTGCGACACAGAGCAGTCCCCAGGTGGTGGCTGAAGGGTAAGGGAGCTCCGTTTTGGCTCTGTTTCAGTAAGTCAGCCCCTGCAAAGCCGTGGGCAAGTCATTAATTCTTTACACTTTAGTTGTCCTGCCTGTGAAATGGGAACAGCTGTTACGGCAGCAATAGTTACCTGCCTCGAGAGGCTTCCCCACGCACCAAAACACACACAGATCCACAGAGGACTACAGTTATTGTTATTATTGTTAGCCCATTCTTCCTAACATTCACATGCACGTTCATTCATTTATAGTCCAACTTACTGGTTATGAATAGAGCCTGTAACTGGATTTTATAGCCTAAATCAAATGTTTAAATGCATCTAAAACAATACAGTGACCTGGGCCTTAAAGTTTCATGTGTTTGACAAGAACAAATAAAGAAACGATACACATGAGATGTCTGTTGCCTTGATATCCGCCTTCTAATTTCAGGATATAAATGTCGATGTATTACAAATCTAACTTACAGAACATGTCAAACTCTTTGCTCGTTGACATAGCACTGACACAGTGGAAGCAGCCCAAGAGCTCAAGCACAAGAGTGTCCATTTCTAGGTCTGAAAGTTTAGATTACATGCAATATTCTTATTAGTCACAGCCAAACTGTCTCAAACATAATTAACCCCAAACCTGTCTAAATCAATCCAGACCCATTCAAAACAATGCATTCCCATCTCTTTACACAGCCTGCTAATCTATTTGAGCCTTCACATTTATTCCTGAGAGAAAGATAACGCATGCAGATTCTCACAAAACACAACAGAGTTGTTGGGTTTTGAAACCTTCTTCATATGATCTCACTTACTCCCGCAGCATAAACAAGGTTAGATTTAGGCATTGTACCAAACCTGGTGATTCACTAAGTCAGCTCCTTTCCTGCCAGTCACTGCCGAGTCCATGTCCCAACAGTGGCTCCGTTATACGAAACATACTCTCTCACAAGCTTTAAAATAGAAATTAGAAAGGCTCTGAGTGTTTCTAAATAAAGTTTTCTCACTTTAATGCAGTTGCTCAAAATGGACTGTAGCTGCTGACAACCAAAAATCATTGGTAGTTTCAACCTCTCGGAGAAAGGAGAGAAAAACCACAATGGCTGTTTCTATCTCCTTCTTTACACAGGTGGCTTTTGGGAGGATGCAGGAGGCGTTTGGGGCCTTCGGTGTGTGACCAAAGCAAACCTGCACGGCTGTGCACACAGGCTGCAGAAAAAGAGGATCTTGACAGGCTGCCATAGGAGAGATGTTTTTCTTTGGAGAAGTCACCTCCAGGGAACTAAATGTGCTGGCAGAGCTTCACTTCCCGTGCCTTGCCACACTGGTTTAATAGAAAGTGCGGTCACATCTGCCCTTCAAATGTAAAACAACCCCTTTGCTTTTTGATACTCTGCACACATTGGTTTGGCACATACTGACAATTCTCTGTATGGAAAAAAATCTGACGGAGGGCATAGGACTGGCTGCTTCCAAGAGGAAGGATCAGTAAAACCACCATCAAAAATCAGTTTTCAAAGCCAGCCCGAAACTTACATCTAGATTTGCCAAATTATCTAATGACTCAAGCAGGACACAAGAACATATTCACCCTGTGACTACAAAATCCCAGTGAAAATACAACTCACCTTGCCTGCAACAGGACAGATTCTTATAAAGCAAATGCACATCCTAGATAACAGCACTGACTATTTCGAGTTCAGCCGCACACCTGCGTCCTCCTGACAAAACTACACAAATCCACTTGGCAAAACTGAATTAAACCAGTATTTTACATTCCCACAGACAAACCATCACTCTGGTTATGTGAACCACTCACGCAGTCGCCACATAAACCCCCACACCATGATGGGATCACAAGACCTTGCACAGTCATAATCAGATTTTTTATCATCCTGAAGGCATCAGATCATATATGATTTCTCACACCAAATAATAATAATTTTCAAAAATCTTCCTTTGCTCGTAAGAGTAGCTTTACTGGCAATTATTTCCATTCTAGGACTGAATAGGCAGCAACACCTCAATTCAGCAAGATGTGCTTTACTACAAGCATGTACGTAAGCGAAGCCTTTGAAATCCATGGGAATACTCTCTCCTGAAGTTTATAACGAGTTAAACCATTGCCTGTTTCTTCCACTCCAAATTCAAGCCCCTGGAAACAGCCAGCGTCTCTTGGATCAGACTTTGTAAGCCAGCAGATCCCACCACCCGAGGCCTTCACCATCCGAGTGTAGATGTGATTCGTTCCAGACCGGCACTCATTGGCGGCTGTTTCTGCCTTTCCAAGAGGGCACGCAGCTCCTCAACGTCATCTCAAAGTTATGTCATACCCTCTAAAAAAATGGGTTTTATGGATAACTTCACTTAAATGTATTTTATTTTAGCGGTAGCTAATACAATACACAATCTTACGCCGAGGGGCGGAACAGGACCCACAGAACCGTGCTGCTCAGTTATACAAACCCTTGCCAACGGTGCAGGATCACGTCCTGCCAGCAGATGTGAGGGGAAAAAAAAACATCAGCCATAAACTTTGAAGGAAAGGCATGGTTTAAATACAGCATTCAGCTCTTTTTTGTTGTCGTTGTGTTGCAGAGCTCGTAAAAAGCACTTGCGAAGTCAATAAATAATAGAGAAGTTAGATAATGTCAAACTTTAGAGCATGAAGATGCTCACTGAAAAGCTCATTGGAATGGAACAGTTGTTTACACTCTCTAGCAGTTTCATACTTTCTGGGCTCCTTCTTGATGTCCATGATAATCGCAGAGATATGCCTTAAAGAAAAATGACTTTGGGAGGTACAGTTGCTAGTGAAAATAATCCTGCTTTAATTCACGCATTTGAATTCTGTCCGTGAGCCATTCTCAGCCACGGTAAACATCTCTTGCATTCAGCATGGTAACAACGCTGGTAAGAAACCAACTGCTTTAGTAAGTTAAGGAGTAAGAGCTCAAAAAACCAGGAGCAGCCTTTCATTCAGAACATCCCTGTGAAATCATGAATCAAAGACACAAAGACATACCAAGTTAATTAGATAAATGAGGTCACACTGACCATAATACAGTTGGAATGCAAAGGGGAAAACAGCCCTCCACCCACCCAAAGCATGCTGCCCGTGTCTTTCTCCAGAGTAACGAGTTTTAAAAAGCATATTCTGCCTGTGAAGTGCTGAGAGAGGAAACACCCCATGATTTCAAACTCTTTTTTAACGTTCTGCTAAATTAATTTACATATAAAAAGCAATCAAAACAAAAAGTCCAAGTGTTTAAAATCTGCTGGTGCCTCGCAGTTGGAGCCCAGTGGTACCTCACCAGCCACCTTCCCTTTTCCCTGCAGCACGAACGCACAACTGGCAGCAGTGCCTGAGGCTTCCGAGCCTGACAGCAGCTCCTCCCCAGCTCCGCACTCCCCAGGTCACGTCAGCCTCCTGAACAAGGCCAAAACTCATGGAAAAGCCAAAACTCATGGAAAAGCAGCTACTTCCATAGCTGCGCCTCGCAAAGGCACGCAGAGGAGGCAGGGACACAGGGAGTGGAGGTGGAGGTAAGACCTCCATGCACTTTTCGTGGCATCCCTGGCTCTGTAAAAACACGCGGGGAAAAGTTTGTTCTAAAGCCAGCGCAGTTTGCACGAGGGTTTCTAATCGGCGACCCCTGGCAGAGGGGAGGGGAGCAGGACCTGGGGAAGGGAAGCGCCCAAGGACCGGGCGGCAAAGCGGCATCAGGGAAGGGCCGCGGCAGAGCGGACCCACAGGCGGGAGGGCGCGGGCACGCGTGGGGCTGGGCACACCC
>NW_010422546.1:0-446 GCF_000710305.1 Buceros rhinoceros silvestris
CTCCCATTTCGACCCACATCTCCTGTTTACAAAGAACCCACCATGTGGCCACACTGCTGGGGTGGGGTTGAGTAGGAAAGGAGCCTTTGTCCTTCACCTCCCAAGTTTTCAGTCCAAGAAAACTCCTGGGGCAAACCTCCATGCAGTAACATAGTCCTTCTTTCTCTGGGGTAGCTGGGAGAGCACTTGAGTTTACTGGGGGCAGAACTCTGAGGCTCCTGGTTCTCCCCATCTGTGGAGCCATATACAGAGTAGACCTTCAGGGAATGCTTGTGGGTTCCCTGTGCCTGCGGAGGCTCTGTGCTGAGCATCTGGAACCAGTTCGAGTTCTCCACTATTGGTATCTGTCCCCTTGGCGCAGGATCTGGGGGCTCGCAGCTGGTTTTACCCCTTGCCTGGTTGAACTCAGTCCAAAGCCACCCCTGCTGGTAATAGGCAGAGCAGAA
>NW_010422546.1:681-15132 GCF_000710305.1 Buceros rhinoceros silvestris
GAATCTGTTTTCATTTCACCTCGGCATTGGTACCTGTCCTGTCCGTGCAGGATCTGGGGGCTTGCAGTTGGTTTTACCCCTTGCCTGGTTGAACTCAGTCCAAAGCCACCCCTGCTGGTAATCGGCAGAGCAGAAAGGTCTACCTGCTTCGCAAAAGGCATCGTTTTACTGCTCCAGGGCTATAGAGGTAACTGTGGATGTTTTTTCTCTCCCTGATGAAAAATCTCAGTTCCAGGGGCGGAAAATAAAAAGTGCCACGGCTCGCCCAGGGGAGTGTCTCAGACTCCGTTTTTTACACATTTATTCACTGAGACGTGTCTGAATATCTCGACTCCCAATCAGGGAAACAAGAGGGCTGGTGCTTCTTTTCAGAAAGTCATGACAAAACTTTCCCATGCTTCGGGGGAAAGGAGAAAGGGAAGAATAAAAGCTCACCCCCCCTGCCAGTGCCATCTTAAACTATCACAAAAGGAATTTTTCATGGTTACCGCATCTGAACTATCATTAAAACAGGATCTGCACTTTGGGCTCTTTTGTTATTGATACTGGAAATGTGTCATCTGCCTGTTTATAACTTTAAAAGTTGGTTGTTAGCTGTTAACTCTCTGAAACTTTTCTACTTTCTTAACAGAACAATGACTAGATCTGGAAAAACAAACCTACCATAGCTCTCATTAGCATACCCCAGCATTTGCCCTTCCTGATGAGACTTAACGAATGCTCCGAAGAGCTATGTGCAAGTCTCACACAGAGAAACAGTATGCTCAGTTACATGACTGGCTGCCAAAATTATCTTGAGGCCTCCTTTAGATGATGTAATATCACAATGGTTCTTGTAATTGCTATTGTATTTGGCAACTCAAAATCAGCAATCATCCCCACTCATACCCTGCATGGGAAAATGTTTCTGTCTTTTTCCCAAATACTACATAGGACAAAACATAAAGCAAAACTATCAGGAATATTACTCTTGCTTTTATCTAACATAGCCATGATCAGCATCAGTTTACTTTATCATATGTAGAACAGGGGAAATATATAGAATGGAGAAAGAATGGAATAGAATTCTAAAAGTGGTAGGGTAAGTCCAGTGCTATTTCTTATTAATATTGATCCCTTCATTCAAGGTGGGGGAAAAGAAAATTCTCACCTTTAGGTTTTTTGAGGTTTGGTACCTGCAGATATGAATGTCACATGATTTCTTTTCTCTGGCTGCACTTAAACTTATTCAGGATACTAATGTTCCTAATAATCAGCCATCAGTTTCACAGACATACTCAAGCTCAAGAACAGTGAAGATTAAATTCATATTGTGAGTTCTGTCCTGGAAATGTTAGTCAGAAGAGAAAAAAAAAAAAAAAAAGAGGACAAAGTGGCAGCAAGACTGTAGAAGTCACAGAAGTCACAAGATCAACTTATAGGAAAGGAGAACCAGTACACAAATGATAGTCAAGGGCAAGATACCAAGTTATCATCAGACAACTTGGACTGATTCTGAAAATTGTGTTTGCTCACCTGGAAGATTTCCAGCTAGGTTCAGGCATGTCACTCACACATATAAACAATCACATATTTCTAAAATGTAATTTAATAGTCTAGTTGTGCAAGTGAGTACAAACAATTAAAAAATCTGCATGTATTTAATAAAAATAATTTTTAAAAAAGGCCTTAGAATATGCTAAGTATTTAGGACCTAGTACAAATTTGGCGTAAGTAATTTTCTGAACTGTGTACAAAGAAATTGATGAACGATTCATAAAATCATTGTAGCATCGCTTCTTTGTAGCCTTCTATTTCCACATTTTTCTTTTTTCCAGGGCCATTGGAATTAGTCTTTTTTAAGAAGATCTAATAAAATCTATATAGTAATAACTAAAGAAAGAATAAACATTACTAGAATCTGGAAATGTACTTAGTGACTACTGCTTTCCAGGCATTTTAAGATATTTGAATTATTTATTACAGCATGTGATAAGTATTTTATCTTAATAAGCCATCGGTGAAAGACAATGAAAGTGGGAAGATCTGTGGCTAATTTCCATAAAGATTAAGTACTTGGATTTAAATTATTGTTCTCCAAATACACAAAACACAAATATGACAGCTCCATGTATTGTTCTGTCACCCGCAGTACAGAATAAATGTGCGTATACCTATTTTAATGATTTTATTAATTCTTTTTATTCTTTGTTCAGGCTCTGAACCACAAGTAAACAATTTTATCCAAAAATATTCATTTTTTTCTGAAAGGTTTCCCAGGATTTTTAACTTTGACAGTGCAAAAAGATTTGCGCTGAACAAAAGTGGCTTTTTGAACATTTTCAGTATGAACACTTAAAGCGCATATATAAATACAGGACATAGTAAATGATTAAGTGTTCTTATGGCTATAGTGGCAATGTAATGAGCAATAAAGCAGGTACCTGACTGTCTGTAAAAGTCCTTCACAAAATCCAGTGCATGATTTTTTGTGAAGTGCACTCTGGAATGGATGTTTTTAAGATGGTTAATCTCTGAAATAACTTTGTTCACTTTTGGTACCGTTGCAGAAGCTGACATGCTCACCTGTGACTGCTCTTTCCTTCAAGGAGATAAGAAGACTGATGTCTGGATTTATATTTCTTGTTTCTAGGTTAATCAGTCAAAGTGAATTTATTGGATTCCTGACAAAATTTGCAATTGAACAGTGAGTATTCTTACTGGATCGTGTTTATTCATTACGATGAAGTTTATTCATTGAGTTTGAGTCTATCAGACTACAGAAGGGTCACTCGTATTTTTTAGTTTATGTCAAACGTGCTATCATGCAAAAACCAGTTCTGTCTGCACTTTTGTATTCCCCTTCTGCTTACCCTACATTCATTCAGGGTGATATGTTGTCAGCGACTGAAAAAATTGCTTATGTGTCAACATCGCTAAAGATGGAAAGAACCAACACCAGACCATCTGTACATTTGCAGTTTGTGGTTCGAGTCATGCGGTGGTGCCAACATCGCTAGAAGATGGAAAGAACCAAGCCATGCGATGTCACAAGCGACTGAAAAAATTGCTTATGTGTCAACATCGCTAAAGATGGAAAGAACCAACACCAGACCATCTGTACATTTGCAGTTTGTGGTTCGAGTCATGCGGTGGTGCCAACATCGCTAGAAGATGGAAAGAACCAACACCAGACCATCTGTACATTTGCAGTTTGTGGTTCGAGTCATGCGGTGGTGCCAACATCGCTAGAAGATGGAAAGAACCAAGCCATGCGATGTCACAAGGTGATGATAACATCTATGTTCCAAAGATAACATCCTCCCCTCTTCTCTAACATGTGTCCTGATGTGGTAACAATGGAGGGACAACTCTAGGGGACGCAAACCACCCCCATGGACACTCGCCTCAGATAATGCAAGGCTTACAGGAAAACGAGCAAGCTTAACACCTGCACACACATCTCTCCACCGCCCCCCCCCCGCCCCAGTCCACCCCATGATGGATATAAAACAAGACACCGTCTACGGATGAGCCTTCTGAGGTGTGAAGCCACAAATAGGAAGTAGCTGTTTTTCTGCAAACACAGTGGGAAAAGATTAAGGGGGAGGGAGGAAAGCTCCCTGCTTTACAAAGACCCCCAAAGGTACTTGGTAGAAGCACCGAAGGAGGGACTTATGCAAAAGACCTCTAAGAATTCCTGCCTAAATACTGAAAAAAGGTGGGGACATGGGGCAATAAAAGGTGTCACCGCACTGCCCATGTTGAGATGTCTCCCCCCACCCACTCTGTCAGACACACATTCGGGACGCCGATTCTCTGGGCGGTATGTACCTTTCTTTCTCTTTCAATCCCTTCTTCACCCTCTTCTCCCCCCTCTTTCCCGTCACAACCCTTTGATGTGTGAATGAAATAAAGCGCCAACATATGCATTTGACACTGTTGTGTCTTAATTCTGGAACCAAGAACTCGTACCTATCACAACCGAACTTTCACTGGTTCGTGACATATGTGTAAGAAGATCTAACCAGCAAAATTAATACTATACACTGTCCATTGAAGGAGACGATGCAGATTTTATTATTTTCACATATTTTCTAGTGTAGAATCTGATTTTGTATGTACCTTTCCTAAAATACAAAAGGGAAGTAAAATTGGCTAACTTAAATTACCATAATAGATCTGCATTATAATTAATGACAAGACAATCTCCTATTGAAGAGAAATGGTAGTGGAATGTTAAGGCAAAAATTACATCCTACTGTAAACGAAATCTTTTCTAAGAACTTAGAGGAGCTAACAGAATGGGAAAAAAAATAAAGTCAGGAAGAAGTAACAACAAAACTGGCACAGGTTTTATAATACATAATTTTCTTTCTATTAAGGACAATGATCAAATCCATGCATACCTTCATATTTGAGTTGCTAATGTTTAATTTTTGCTTCAATTCTTGATAGAAATCTGTCTTAACTGAGTCATTATAAAACATCAAGAAAGGGATTCAAAATGGTTTTAATTCATCAGTCTGTGTAATGACTTTGTAATACTAAACTGGGATATGATGCTTTTGGGACAGAAGAATTTGCAGCATCAGCCAGTCAAAGGTTCTAACTCTGCAATTTCAATGCTGAATTTATCACTTTTGGCACTGATATCAACCATACGTCAACGCCTGCTCATGCGATGGGGACTATCTGAATCTAGCCTATTAATTCAAGGCCATAAAGAAAGTATATTTAGCTCTAATATCAAGTTATTTAAAGATATACACAATGTAGTAGATGGCTAACAAGGTTGTTTAGCTGGAGATGTATTATTTATTTACAACGGTTACTGATGACTTTGTAACATACAAGCAGAAAAGACATCAAAGACATAATTTTTTATCGTAGAAAATGTACAGTGGGCAAAACAGGCCAGTAAGAAACTAAAAAAGGTCACCTGTACAAGAATATACCACCTTCCCGCCCCTCCCTGAGCAGAACAAAGACTATCCAACAGCCTTTAATGGTCTTCCACATAATGCATCTTCCTGTCACATCTCTCTCCTTATGAGCAAAGGAACCTTCACAAAGGTCACAAGACAAAGTAACAGTATTTGTGTTTTACGTGGAAGAAAGTTCATTATTATAGAACCACTGAAAAGAATTAGAGGATTACAGAACTCATGTTGGAAGGGACCTCAGGAAGCCTTATAATGAACTTCACCCTCAAAGCAGGGCCATCTGGGGTTGCTCAGGACTTTTTCCAGTCCCACCTTGCACAGCTCTGAGTCAGGATAATGCACAGCTTCCCTCAGCTACCTAACCTACCTCCTGCCATCCTCACGAGTAGACAGTCTCTCCTAGTATCCTCTCCAAACTTCTCATTATCTATTGTTGCACTGCCACGCACTGCTGCGAAAGCACCAAGTCCATCTCCTCAGCCCCACTCCCTGCAGAAGCCAAGGACTGCCATTGTCTCTGAAGCTGTCCCATTCCCTGGAGGAACTAGTCCTGTTACTACAGTCTCTGCTTGCAGCACAGGGTCTCCAGCCCTGATCTCATGCTTCTTTATTCAGAACTTTCCTGAACTTGGGGTGACAAAATTGAACACCTGTCCCTCTTCGGAGACTCCCGGGCCAGGACTTTTCATTTGGCCCTGTCGACTCTGGTATAGCTGCTGCTGCTTCTTTCCTCCAGTCTGTCTCTGAGTAGCAGCCCTATGGTCCAGGGCATCTACTGGCACCCAGGTTTGATGTCACCTGTAGACATAATGGAGGATGATTCCATTACCTCCTCCAGGTCATTGATCAAAACGCCCCTGATGATAAACTGACAGAAATCAGTTTCCAGGCAGAACTTTAACCACTACCCTCAGAGCTGGATCATTCATGTAGACTTTTGCCCAAGTTAATAATGCTATAATACATATAAAAATACAACATAGAGTCAAAATAAAGACTTAGAGTTGTTAGTCATAAAGTAGTTCAAAATATCAGTGTCCCTTTTTTCTTAGACTGTTGTCTTACATCTCTTGGCTGTAGCCAATTACATTTGCATTAAATAAAAATCACGGTCTATGGCATATAAAATATTTCTGTATATTCTGTGAATTATTAACTTAGCTTCCAGTTTTTGCTTGACTCAATGCCAGCTGTTGCAATTGTTTTAGAAACCACTGCTGTAAACCTAATTGTCTAAATTACTTCCACAAATATTCATAAGTGCATGAAAAGATTTTTCAATGTCTCATCTATACTATCCTTCAAAAGGCACTTAGAAGTTCCCTAAGTTCCTGATGTTTCCCACAACCCAGTTGTGTCTGTCCATATTACCTTTGCAGGCAGTTTAAACTTGGGCTGCATTCTAGCTGATACAGATCTCAGAGGGTTTGTGACAGGCAGCATCATGGTTCTTTCAGGAGACCCAAATCTGTGCACTATTTATTCCCTTCCACAAAAAAAGGAAAGTGGAGTAGCTGAGGGCTGCACAGGTTTTTATGTGTTCCCATGTCCCAGTTTTGAAAAGTGTGGCTCCTGATAAGTTGCCAGCAAGCAGCCTTGTGCTGGGAAAGTGAAGATGTGGTTTGGATACATCTAGCAATGTGTGGTAAAGAAACAGAAATTTTTGGTAGTAATTTTTATTTATAAAAAGAAGAAGGAAAGAAACAGCAAGCAGTTCTATACGTAAGTTCATACCGAGAGAAGTCTAATACATTATTTCCCTTGGGACATCGTAAGAAATATGTAATAATTCTCTGTTTTTTCCAACATTACTATGATGCTCTAAAGATATAGATGAAAATATACACAATATTATGTGTAAATATCAAATGTAAATACTACAGCAAACAGTGTCTCATTAGAGAAGACAATGGACATTTCTCTCTCTCGTGAGAGAAACCACATTCTTAGGTTTTATTAGGCCTTTATTAGATTTTTAATGATTTTGTTTAATCACATGAGAAGTGGTTTCAAAGTTAACCTTTTTCTCCCTTTATAGCAACTCTGTATTTTTCTTTCTCCTTTTCAAAAGTTTTCAAAAAAAATCTTATATCTCACTTTTTAAGTTTTCATTAGAAATCCAATTTTTTCTTTATTATGGCAAATTAGAATCTCGGAAGTACTATTTAAAACAATAGATGGGCTTTCTAAGAACAATCATTGACTTCAAAGACTGAAAACTTTCAGACAGAGGGACAGGTAAATTTTCCTTTTTGGAACATGAAGTTATTAGAAGCAACAAGTATTTTATCATTACCATCAGTAGGTAGAGGATTAATTGCTGTCACAGTTCATACTACGGTACCTTGTGGGGTACAAATTACATTTCTCTAACCTCAGACCCTTAATCAAAACCAACACGATCAGAGCTCATATTAATCTGCTGCAGCCAGCACCAGTCTTTCTACTCCAAATGAATGCAAGGTCAGCAGTACGGACTTCAGAGGGAGCAAGCTTATCAGGAAACTGCACATGGTGAGGTCCAGAAGGAATGACAATGTGAAAAATCAAGTTAATACCCAGTAAAAAGGCATGCACATTGCAGTGCTGTTGCCATTCTGTCAATTTGTTCCATGCTGAATCAAAACAGAGATTTGTATGTGTCTCAAGTTCTCACAAGCTCCTGGTAATTTGCCTGCAAGATATCTGAACTGCTGTTAAATGGGCAGATACAACAAACACACAAAAAGCAGTGTAAGTGGTAGATATACAAAAGAGTCTTTTCCATAAGAAATTAAGCTGAACTGTAAAATCACTGTATTTGATAAATAGTTTTATGTACATTTCAGGCTTGCCTTCTGTTTTTACATGTCTGTTCACACTCCAGTTGGGTTCAACTGTTTGTGAGGAAAGTATGGCATGTTCACTCAGCTTGAGCCATATGGCTGAACTTTGGGTAAACTCTCCAGCCTAGTCAAAGTGTTTGTTTACAAAGATTTATCCACCAGGTTGCTGAAGGAATGATCTTACATCACTCACTTTTGAACACAAAACTGCTGGAAACTTTCTTTAAGAAGTGCATTTTGATCCTGAAAAGAAGTGCACTGTTCTTCCAACCACATTAAAGACCATTCGAAAATACTAGGAAAAGTACTGAGCCATTTTACAATCACACTAACAATACAAGGCAGAATAGTTTAATGGTTTGAGAGGCCAATTAATCATAAACTTTGTGGAAACGTGATGAAGTACAAAATCTGAAGTTGTGCAAAGTGAAAAGACTTAATGCAAGAGTTGAATTACCCTGTTGCTGAGAAAATTTTTGGCTGATTTTTTAAGCCTACCTATCAGAAGTTGAACATCTAGCTTTGTATTTTTGTGCTCATATATATCTTTCACATCTATCTGTGTGATAGATGTGAAAAGTCATTATATATATATATATGTGATCTACTTATCATTGCACTATATAAAAACAATTCCTGCTTTAGTCACTTAGGTTTTGTGTCTGACATTGAAAACTTTTACACTGAAGTTCTAGTTTATAGTCAAATATTTATATAATGACAATTCAGCTGTAAAAATTAGTGTTTCCTGATGCAAGATACCAGCTGATTGATCCCTTTCTTCCTTTCTGAAGCATGTAGTTTCAGTAACTCATGTGCTGCCTGTATCTGTGTAGCTGAGCTGCTCATGATTTCATAAGAAAATCAAAATGTATTTTAGTTTCAATCTCCTCCAGCAAGTTCTCCAGATTTGTTAAAAAAAGCTTTAAATATATTGCCCTTAGAACATCACAGGTATGTCATGTCAAAAAAAGCCATTGTCACTAAGCATCTGTAGCATGATGTTTAGGCAAATGTCTGTTTCACAGTTCCCTTCAACGGGAAAAAAAACCACTTGAGGTAGCCTGATGAGAATGTAATATAATAATTACTAAACAAGCATACAAGTTAATTTTGGAACTGAAGATTATATTTTGTCTGTTTATAAGGAACCCAACACAGCAGACCATCAGTTTAGGTAGAGCATTCAGGCTCCATGGACATACGTATTAATAAAATAATAAATTCTAACCAAATAATGTCAATAAGATAAGCGTATGTACTAATAGATCTCAGCCTAGGTGAAACGTAATATAACTGTGAGAATCAACGGATGCACTTATTTTTTTCATTGCTTGGATAGATGTTATTTGCATCGAGCTACAGAAATTAATTGCAGGAGTTCTTGTTCCTGTAGAAAAGTAACGTTAGATCTGGGCTCAGAATTCAGCATTCAGATCTCAAGCTGCAGTTGTATCTCTCCTTTAAGCAGCAGAGTCAACACAGAACATACTCCTGGAACTGCAGCTAAAAGATGAGGTTGTTAACAAGGACATGGTGTTGTCAGGGCAAGTTTGGTAAGATGAAATTCCCAATGAGCCCAGGCAAGAACATTCCAGGAGATACAGAAATTGAGCCCCCCTAAAGATAATGACTTATCCCCACCTCTCTAAAATATACAGGGAAATAAGACATACTGTTTATTCTCAGTGGCATGTTTCCACTTACTAATGTTCCTGGAGCAACAAGACAGCAACTTTGCTCTGCAGCATTACTAAACTTCCTGATATTCATTTTCTTCACCCGAGTTCAGTCAAGGTCCATAGTCTAATGCTTGTGTCAAACTAAGAAACTTCAGGGAAAGCCAGTCATTCATGCAGTGCTGAGGAGGCTATTTTTATTTCAGCACAAGCTGGACAAAATGTCCCTGATTTGTTTTTCTTTCTCCCCAGTGTTCAGCAAAGCTTTTGTGACATACGCATGCCAGGCTGCTCAAGCTTCAGGGAAGCCGAGGCCACTTGTTTAATGAATGCTGACTGTGCAAGTACTGGCTCCATATCCTTTCTGATCTTCTTTTATGAAGCAAGTGATGTTAAAACATGAATTTGAAGCAATACGTGCTGCTATTCTTGCTGTTTCCCTGTTTAAAAATTAACAAGAACTCATAAATTTATAACCATTAAGAGGCAGGCTGCTACTGAAATGTAATCGAAGGTTTAAATTTGCAATGAAAAGCTTCCATCTTGCAGGTACAGAAGAGGAGGAGATTTAGCTTCAAAAAATGACCCCTGTGCTGTGTTGGAGGGTTGTGCAGCAGCTACAGAGACGTTGGTTCAGGAAAGTTGTTTTGTCAAGGTATGCTACAGATTTTCCATGGAAAGAATATATAACAGGGTTTAACTTACATAGCATAAAGTTTTTAGAAGAGCTTTCCTGTATATATAAAACCCTGTTGTCCTAGACATGTTCACATTTTACTAGACCATGTTCTTCTGTATAATTTTATACTGTGCTACTACATTTATGAAAGAAGGAGATGATGTGCTTAGATTACAGGAGTGGAAATATTAACCTTGAACCATAACCAATAATGTATTAAAGAAAGTCTTTAAAATTGCTATTAAAATCTGGCAGTTCTATTCAAATAGTCTTCTCTAAATAACAAACACTCTTTGCTCCTGCTCAGAAAATTCCTTGAAGAGAAAGGCAGCCATATTAGAACATGCAGAATACTCTAACGGCTGCTTTAATTCTTCTGGATTCTTTTTTGAAAGGTAAACAAAAATAAAGCAAAACAAACAAAAAAATAAACAATTTTATTTTGCCACATCATCTTTCCATCATATGGTTTTGTGCATGTGTGAGAATGTGTTGTCAGAAACATTCTACTGTGACTTAGGATGTTACCCATAATATCATATTGTGAGATGCTGAGCTTTAAAAGCCCTGTCTATAGTAATATCAATTCCATTATTATGATGTCTCAGATACTAAAATTACATTCCTTAGCAGGCATTTGACAATAATTATGCTAAATGCTAAGTATTCACTCTGCTGTGAGGTGTACTCCCTAGTTCAGCAGAAGTGCCTGCCTAACCATAAGACACCAGTCCTTGGTGTGGAAGAGTGAGTTCAGCTTAGTTAACGCTTTAGCTAAGATATCAAAATAACATATTTGTTACCCATCTTATTTACAGTCACTCTTTATTTTTTTCAGGCTTTGAAATGCTGACCAACATATTTTATGAAGAATAGTTATGCCATGTTTTACCTAGTTAATGCATGTTAGAACAAAAAAAAAATTAAAAAGATCTGAATATTTCAAAATGGAAAAGCTCATAATATTCCCTTTTGTAAGACATGAAAAACAAACTGCCTTTAAAATGCACTGAGCATTTGTTTGTTTGTTTGCTTGTTTGTTTCTTTTTGGGGTTTGTTTGGTTTTGATTTTGTTTTTTTTTTTTCTCAGATTGGAGATTGAAACAAGAATAACCACTTAATGCCATTGATCAAATCATGCATTGGAAGCGGACCCTGGATTAATGGGGTTAGGAATGTACTTCTAAGTTACAAATATCTGTAATGATCCTCCAAGGACAAACAGGGCACTCTGGTTCAATGAGTAGGTAATGAAATTGCTGTATAGCCCTTCTTATCAGTGTGCAAAAGTTTGCTGGTGCTGCAGGACAGACTGCCCCAATGTCCTGGCACATTACTGTTGTCTTATCACTATAATTTCCCCTATGTGTTCATAATACCCTCTATGTAATGATTATATTCACTTTTTAAAAGCAGACTAATTAGTGTCTATCGCTTTGGCTTTTGTTAATGTATTCTCATACACATCTTGACATTACTGTGAATATAAATGTTTTCTACAAGACTGTGTTTTAAATCCTAGTTGTAATAGATATCTTTGTGGAATATCTTTTCCTTCAAGATTTGTTTGATAAAATTAAGTCTGGGTTCAGAATGAATGTGATTTATCTATTACAATGCACTTACTGTCCCTTTAGATCAATGCAATAATTTTTATACTTTCATGTATGAGAACATGAACTATTTCAAATCAAATCAAGATACTATCTTCTTCCAAAATTCTTTGTGAATTGAAGCCAAACATTTTAAAAGGCTAGATAATATCTCTTTAAAAATTAAAATGTTTTAAACCACCATTTCCCTATTTAATCTGACCAAAGCTGGAAACACAGAGCTACAGTTATGGCAAACAACTTTTGTTTCTTCATGAAGTGTTTAATTCAAGGAAGACTGGATCTTTGGTATGAGAACATTTTTATCTCTTATACTTATAGAGTAACTTGAGAGAAAACAAATACTTTGGGAGGGCCTTATCTGATCTGAATTTCTGAAGATTTTGAGAACTGTCTATTTCTGTCCCTGAAGAAAAAACCACACAGATCTCAGACTTCCTCCCATGCAGAGATGAAATGGCCTTTACATGACAGACTTTTAATGTAAGACTAGAATCTGAAAATCAGGGCCGGATTTATTGCAGAATAAATTAACTCTAGTCGCCACAGATTGCTGACCTGCTGTGGCTCTTTTGGAGAGCTACACAAGCAGATCCTTTCTGTTCTGGACCACCTGCATAATGTGGTTGTTGGATCTGTTCTCAGAGCTGAGTCACAGTGATGTCAAACGGCTCTGGGGGCAGAAGGAGAGACCCATAAGCATCAGGGTGGTGGAACAGACAGCAAGAAAATGCTCGACTTCAGCACTGAAAAGATGCTTCAGCTCCCAGGATATGGCTGTAGTTTGACAAAAAACCACAGAGAAATGTTTATAACTATCTTACTACATTCTGTTTCTAATAGATGCAGGTCTGAAACGTGACACTTTTGGTTAGTTTTGTTTGTTTGTGTTCAGAATACTAAAAAATTATCACAAACTTCTGAGATTTCAGTCTCACTCTTAATGCCACTTTTTAGCCTGGGTAAGAGAGTTACCTGCATATATTGTGTATTTTCCAGAACAAGAGTAAGTAGTAAATATCCTGCTAGATTACAGAAAATTTGAGTTTTCTTCTGCCATCTATCAAATTGTTTACAACAAATAATAATTTAATAACCAGAGGAAAAAATATTTCAACAATAATAAACAATTAAGAGAATTAAACTCTTCCTGAGCACTGTTAAAGAGGTTTATTTCCCACGTCATCACTTGAGATGTCCTGCCCCACCCTGAATCCTCCATATTTTGTCTATAATGAAGCTGTATTGTGTCTGAAATATAAATCTGTACTTCAGCCATTGATGTTCACTATAACCAAACAAAACCTTTCTCATCTATGCCATAAAGTCTACTTTCCAAAGGATTTGAAGATGGGTGCATATGAAATTGATCTACTAGACAAAAGAGACTATGATCTTAGTCAAACTGCTGAAAAATTAATTTCCACGGCTACTCAGTTTACTCATTTTAGTCATACACACTTTTTGAGACTCATTGTGACACATCTCTAGCAGATCTTGTGACAGTATAGGTACATTGACTTATGATACCATTTGTGAAAATGGGCTCATTTCCTCTCCTTTTAAGGGCTTCTACATCAGAAATATATGTGTCCCAAGTACTTTTATTCCAAAATAAAACTAAATATTTCCTTTCCAATCTCTGTATTGTAAGTTGCAAATATAACAAACAATCTTTCTCTTTTGTCCATCAAACTACTTGGACTAGACAGCTATATATTTTTTTTAATTAGATGAGATGGATCCTACTATATGTACTCAAGATCATGGAGAACAGAATTCATCACAAAAATAAAGAAAAAACAGAAATTGTACAGGAGTTCCACTAACAGAGCTGGCTTGTAAAATTATTTTATTGTCAATGTGCAAATGTTATTAGGGAAGTAATGACAGCTCCCATAGTTTTGCATAAAAAATGCTTGCAAAGAGAAAATGTTGTTTCAGATACCTATAGGTCAGCTGCAGTTCCATTGGCATACACTATCATCAATGGTTGTTCAAAGCTGCCTTTTGTGTAGGTAAATATTACATGACTTGCATTTGTATGTCAGCTACTGAACACCACTGAATCAAAATCATAGAATCACAGAATCATAGAGTGGTTTGGATCAGAAGGAACCTTTAAAGACCCTGTAGTTCAATCCTCCTGTCATGGACAGGGGCATATTCCACTAGATCAGGTTGCTCAAAGCTCCATTTAACCTGACTTTGAAAACTTCTAAAGGTGAGGCATCCACTACTTCTCTGGGCAACCTGTTCCACTCGTTTGCCAACCTCATTACGGAAAATGTCTTCCGTATGTCCAACCTAAATCTATCTACTTTCAGTTTAAAACAGTTGCTTCTTGTTGAATTAAAGAGCAAGAAGTATTTGAAGGATCAAGCCCCTAAACTGAGAAGAAATTGACTAATCTGGAAATAAGCCAGTTTAAAAACAAAACAAAATAAACCACCACACCTAACATCACATATAATTCAGAAAGTTTATAACAATGTTTGAGTAGCTTGAGGTCTATTTGATAAGATAATAATGAAACCTAACACACTGTTTCTGTTAAACATACAAATACAGATAACGTTTGTTGTTACAGATGTTTTTAAATATTCCAGTTAATTACTTTTTTTTTTTTTGCTGTAGGACTGGATATGTAGTAACATCACAGAGCATGGGGTGACTTTACCCCTAGTTAATCTGATATTAAATGAAGATTTAGCAGATGTACGAATCACA
>NW_010422546.1:15280-16684 GCF_000710305.1 Buceros rhinoceros silvestris
AGAGTCTCGTTACAGAATGAGATCCATCTAGAAGACGACGTAAAAAGCTCCAGGGTATTATTCTCAGAGCATATGAGTAGCATGAGGAAGGCTAAGGTCTGAGAGTCAGTAAGGAAAAACAGCTGTTCACAGACAGTTCTAAGGCTAAAATTTTGGCATCCTTTGACCGCCGGATTTGTTGCAACAGTATACACGTGTGTTTCATTTCTGTATGTATGTACATACAAATTTACACTATATACACAAATGTATATAATATGTATACAATTTATAGAGATCTATGTACATATTAGGAAAACTATCACAGTGATGGAAGCATTTAGGTAACTGATGAATCAGCTCTGTTTCAAACTCCACAGGATTGACATTCATTGATAACACACAGTGCCAATGGTTAGTGCTTAATCATTGCCAGGCACTCGCATTGCTTATGCAAACAGCCCTTAAGAAGCTTATGATGAACTAGTTTTGTGTACATAATGACATGGAGCTGATGCATACAGTAAAAAATGGTGGTAGAAGTCTCTGACAGTCTTTGTGTCTGAGATCCAGGTGATACAGCTTGGACTGTAGTCAGTGACCAGATTCTCCCCTTCTACCCCCTTTCCTGCTCCTCAGTCATCTTCCCAAAATAAAAGAGGATAGCCATATCTGCTCTCAACATAGTTCATCTAAAACTGAGGACCCGGATCTTTTCTGATTTCACAACACATCTTTCCCACTCCCTCTACATTTGCTCTTGCAGAATTGAGCACTTAAACATCCGTTCTGGCACTTGCTCTGAGTGACTCTACCACCTCACCATTTGCCTAGCCACACTTAAGTATTAAGTATGCATTTATGCTTAGATGCTTTACGAAATTCTTGCTGTGTACACTTTAGAAGTGTTATGGTCTTACAAAATGCTTGTGTACTGCCATAATCATGATATTTCACTAGTTTATGACTGATTTCAAGCCGAGAAATTATGATTTCTTCCTTTTTTAGTTGACTACTAAAGCATAGGTGCAGTAAACCTCTGATTTGGCTACAGTTTTCACTAACAAGTTCTGCTAATAATGGGGTTAATTCAGTTAGCACAAGGAGGTAATAGGTGATCACTCTGCAGAACACAAAGCCTGGCAAGAAGCTATATAGAAAAACTAGTTATTTCCCAATGGGAAGGTGTGGTGAACAAGATATTGGAAATGCAAACTCATATCAAACCACTCAAATCTCATGAAAAAAAGACAGGAAATAGTTGATATATATTTTGTTTGACTCAGTTTTACTTTCAAGTAAAAAAAAAAATTTGTTGTGTAATTATTGAAGTATAGAAGTATAGTGTTACAGAAATTATGTAAAAGTGATTAGAAGACCCTATTTATAACAACCATGAATGCCTTTTTTTTTTTTTTTTTCCCG
>NW_010422546.1:16727-23471 GCF_000710305.1 Buceros rhinoceros silvestris
GTTTTTTAACAACCCATAATTCCTTTTTTTTTTTTTTTTTTCCCGGCAGGATAGTATATATCAAGTAAGACTGCAAAGATTGGAAATATTTTAATTAATCACAGGGACAATGGAACAATGTTCACTATTAAATTAGTAGTATGATCAATCCAAGGTGGCTTAAAAGGACCCTGGGGAATAGATTAGAGTTTAAAATGGATTAAAACCAGAAAAAAATTAATAGATATTTTACTGCAAAGAAAAAAAAATCTGAGATTATAGTCAATGGCCAGCCGAGTATGATCTAGCAAAGCGGTACTATTTCAAAAAGGGCAACTGTCACATGAACTACAGCATAGCCTGCAAAATTAGTGAAGGAATTATTCTGCTTAGCTTTGGCAAAGTCTCTTTTGGTCCTTTCAGGTGTCAGACTTCAAGGTTTTTGTTATATAAGCCTGGTTATCCTCTTCTTTGAGAGTATTCCATTATTTCCCAATCAGTAAAAATTAGAAGCCCTTCTCCAGTGACACAGGATTTTTTCCTGTTTTTTAAGTCATGTAACTGAGTGGATTTATTTGTCATGTCCAATCAACTTTACAGACATTTATTAGTGGTTATGATTTGGTAGTACTAACTAGTACTGTCAGATGACATTGGACAATTCATTAACAGTGGTAACTCCTACTAATGATGAATATATGCAACAGATGCTCTGTTTTGCCTCAAGGACAACTGATTGTGTATGAATATAAATATGAGATAGCTTCTTTTGAGATTGATAGCAGTGCATTTTACCTCTAAGTTTAAAAGAATTGGGTTTTTCTGTTGCTGGGTTTTGGTTTTGTTTTATTTCTCTTTTTCAATGTACTAGCATGCCTCTACCCAAGATTCAAGTCCAGAAGTATCATAGAATTGTAGAACATTTTGGGTTGGAAGGGACCTGTCACCGGTTTGGCCGAGGTAAAACACCAAGATCCGCTCACAATAATACCTTCCCTATCCCACCAGAGATAGGGGAAGGGAGAAAAAGAATTAGTGAGACCTCGAATATACTTTTTGGAAAAAAATGAAACAAAATTTAATAACACTACAAACCGATATATGTATATATATATACACAAAGGCAAACCAGTAGGATATTGGGGTTTTTAGGAAATGGAAAGGCGAGGGTTAACACCGTGGCAGCAGGGTAAAGATGGCGACGGCCACGTGGCGCAGGGAAAGGGAAACCGCGGCAAGGACAAAGCACCGCGGCGCCACGTGAGGAGACCCAAAACCAGCACGGTGTTACCAGTCTATCGTGGATTGAGGCAGAAGCAAAGGCAAACCCGGCGGCGAAAAGCGTAGCAGGCAGGCTCGGCTCCTCCGGCGTGTGCAGGGGGTCCGAGGCTCGGATCCTCCTGCATGTGCAGGGGGTCCGGTCCCGCACGGCACGCACGGCTTGGCAGGCAGAAAGGGCTCCGGCGAGCGGCGGCGAGGAGGGGGTTTTACCGGCTTCGCAGCAGCGGTGCGTCTTCTCGAGGCGAGGTGACAGCGGTCATCCCCGACGCGGCAACAGCGAAACACAACGGGGGCAGGCAGCAGAGCAGAAAGCAGGCAGGTCCATGGGAGATGTTCCCCTTGCCCCGTCCGGTGCAGAAGAGGGCAGGGGCTGGGGGGCGGGTGGGTCTGAAAAGGCCCGCCAGTTTTGGCTAACCCAGGACAGGACCTTACAGATCACCTAGTTCCAACCCCTCTGCTATGGGTTGGAACTTCCCCCTTCCACCAGATCAGGTCACTCAAAGCCCCGTTCAACCCGGCCTTTAACACTTCCAGGGATGGGGCATCCACAGCTTCCCTAGACAACCTGTTCCACCCTTTCAGTGAAGAGCTTCTTCCTTACACCTAATCTAAATCTCCTCTCTTTCAATTTAAAGCCATTACTCTTTGTCTTATCAGTACACTCTCTGATAAAGATTCCCTCTCCATCTTTCCTGTAGGTACCCTTTAGATACTCGAAGGCTGCATAACAGGTCTCCAGGGTCTTATCCTCACTATGCTAAGCAACCCCAACTCTTTCAGCCTGTCCTCAAAGGAGAGGTGCTTCAGCCCCCTGATCATCCTCATTGACCTGAATTAATTACAGCATGGCTGAATACTTATGACAGACACTATTAGTGCACTTGCAAAACCTTGAAAAGCTTTCATTCAAATGAGTGGTCATTAATTAATTAAAAATTCATTAAAGCCTGTGTGACTTCACTTGAGCTTCTTCAAGATAGCATGACTCTGTATGCCCCTAAAGCTTTCTTTCCGGTATAATGTGCAAGCAATTGAAATAGGTATCTAAAGTCTTATATTCAGTTGAATCCAGTCAGAGGGGTTCCTATGTAGATAAATGCAGAAGTAATAATTGCATGAGAAGGGAAGAAAAAGAAACAAAGAATGGGGCACAGATGGCAGAAAACAGATCGTTATTTTCTAGTGCGAGTTCATGTATCTGATATATTTAGAAATTTGTGTGTGAAGGGAAAGATATGCTGTACTTAGCAGCAGAACATCTTTTTACAAACTGCTGATTTTCGTGATATTTAAATGTGACAAACTCAGAAATACATCACCTTCATTTCCTTTTCACAGTTGATATAATGTAAAAATAGCCTCTAATAATCAGTGAAAAGTATGACTTTCTGGTAGAATGAAAGTCCATGGCGAAAATCCATGCTTGAAGACCGTGACCCCAGCATAGGACCCTCTACACAGAGGGCTCAGAATTAGACTTGATGGTTTTTTTACCGCTACTCCATTAGTGAAAATTTCATCCTCTTGGAAATGCTTGACACTTCTGCTTGAGCCCTATTTCAGACAATCTCTGCATAGATCTTTTGACATCCACTGAGTCAGGACTCCCATGCTGCTATAGGCATGTGATTGCATGCACCATGTCTTTGGAGCCCAATAAACTTTTAATTCTGTGATTCCATGGCTTTTGTGAAGGCGGAATTACATGACCTTTACAATTTTTTTACTGTAATTTTTAAAATTAAAAGTCTTCTTTGCTCCATATGAATTTTCCCTGGTTTGCATTCATGCCTATGCAGAATGAGTCACTGTTTTTACCTCTTCAGGGAAATCCATAATGAATCCACAATCCAAAGTGGATGACAGTCTTCAGCGCTCCCTCTGTATAAGTATAACTGATTGCCCAGGAGTAAGTGAACAGCAAAACAGGCCACATATATGCATCTGATGGAGTTCCATACTCAAGTATAATCAATTTCTCTATTTAGTTGGTAGCACTCCTAGGATTTACTTTTTTACTCAAATATTTTGTATCTTGGTTCTGTCAACCTTAGAAATACAAGTACTACAGCTTGATAAACATGAAGAATAATCAGTGAGTATGTGCTCAAAGGAAACTGAATTAATTTAAGCTCCATTTGCTGTACATAAAAGAGTCAAGTGATGAAATTTATCAGTTAGAATGTGCAAGAAATTATTGGTGAATGTTGTATAAATTATTTAGTGAATAATGAATACCTACAAATATAAAATATATTGCTGCCAGCACTGAGTACTTGCATCTGCATAACTTAGGCTGGTCTGCTATAACTGTCTTTAAGCATTCTGACTTCAGGTGCTGAGAGAATAAGTGCATAATTCAGAAATACATCTTATTTAAAAAGGCAGTTTGCAGCTTCCCAGATTAAAGTTTCTAATTGGATATGTTGGTTTTAAAATAATTTTTCCCTAAAATTCTCTTATAATATGCTTTGAGTTTGAGGATTAAGTTTGTCCTTCATCAGTGATGCAGAAAAAAATTATCTGTAGTTCAGTCAATCTACTGTGATATTGCTGGACTTGAGACACCTAAGCTGAAATTTTCGAAGGCAGGAACAGTCCAATGCCTGACAGCCTCTGTGATTTTCTTCCCCTTTTTCATGCCATAACCTGTGGTTACTTATTACATTCTGTCGGGCTGAGTAGGAGAGTGTTTATCTAAATCCATTATTTACTGTTTTTTTCAGCAGACCTAAATCATAGAGGTCTCCTGCTGCTACTCAGAGTTTCAGGGACGTATTTTCCCTCTCCCCTCAGCTCTACTCTGCAATTCCTCCTTATAAAGAAGGAGGAAATGTATCCCTGTCTCAAACTTAACCATGCTCGCAATCATGGGAAGTGATGATTTTTCAGCATGCACCCCCTGTTTTAAAGTGAGCCTCTGTTGAAAACTGAAGAGAGATTTTTTGATGAAGGTGAGAGAGGCAGGCATGATCCTTAGTCACAGGAGCCCTGATAGAACAGGGAGGGTCAGCGTGCACCTCCCCAATACAGTTTCCTGCCTGCCTGTATGACAGGAAAACAAAGCCATGATCTGAGAATAAAGGGAAAAATTAGAAAGTTAGAAATTAAAATTTAAATTTCATCTGATTTAGGACTGGTCGTGAGTTGGTATCTGCATTTTTCCACTGTTTTAGTAAGGAACTGCTCTGACATGTTGATGTTCTCCTAATAACTCGCTTTCTTATACCACATTGCCTGCATATATTTTGGACTAATTTAGATGCAACACGTTTAAAATGCCTTTAATAGTGAGCTGTCTTCTAGTCCATGATTCAATTTATAAGATGGGCAAGTAAACAGGAAACTATTCATTCAGAGAACTTTATGTAGGAATAAATAGTGCACAAAAATATAGTGTAACATAAATATAAATCAGCTGTTACATATTGGAATAACTTTTGAATAAATACTGTAAAGCTGATGTTGGTAAAACAGTGAAGGAGTCAACAAAACATCACAGAAGAGATCTGAAGCAAAACTTTGTCTTGCTATGACTGGAACCAGTAGGTTACAAAACATTTTCTAAATATATGTAAATACTCCTTTTAAAAATAACTTAAAAGACAACACTTTGAAGTATTTCACATGTAACTTCCACTTCTAACCATATTTCTAAATACTTGCCAAGATCAATACTTACTGAGCAAATATGTATTCTTTAAAGAGATGGAACAAAAATTTGCAGGCAAGAGGACTTTCTGCTATTCAGACTTTATTCTACTGCTATCTGTTAACACTGTCAGAAAGTTTCCTCACTAATCATAGTATTCCCTCCTCTTTAATACTGACACTATGCCAAAAGATCTCGTGACAGATTAGTCAAAAATTCCTCTTTACATATTTAGATGAAAAATCTGATGTCTTTTTTCTCACTTTTGTTCTTTTCGTGGTGCCTTTCTGTAAGAGGCAATGCCACAATTTATACCTGTCCTGTGTAATCATCGATCCAATTGTTTGTCTTGTCTGTGCTCTTTCATATAATCCATAATTTATATGAGGCCCCCTGACATCAGAGAGACCACATTTTGAAGTAGTCCATAACACCCCTCATTTCATCACTCGGAATTTGGGAGCAGATTTTTGGTTTTCCAGGTTTTGGGGGTAGCAAGGGTCTAACTGGCTCTGAAATGAATCATTTAACTCTCACAAAGTTCTGTCCTGAGAGGCAGAAAGAAGTCACTGTGAGTACTTGAAAGTGAGCCTGAATGATTAATAACATCTTACTGTAGTTAATAACAGCTTTTTCTTCCAGGTGACACATTAGCTTATTTTTAACAAATAACTTCTTTATTATATATTCATATCCCAAGATACCACAGCTATATTTTATACCACCACCCAAGTGGCTGGTAAAAGACAGAGACTTTTATACTTTTTTTAATAGAATGACCAAGTGTATTTTCACAGATTTCTTTAGCTTGGTTCTTTTCCTTGTATTATTGAAGTGTGATGTGCCAAATCTGTTGCTTCTTCAGCTTGGAAAATTCCGTCCAAGTAATTTTTCTTCTTTTTTTAAAGTAAAGAAAGAAAAAGATGTGACTGGTTTTGAGGCTGTTTTCAGCCACAAATGACATGAGTCATTTCTTTGTAAATTTCTACAATGGTTAACCACATAATTTTTATCTCCTTGATGACATTATGCAGTTTAATATGATGGTAAAAACACAGTAGATTTGTCTCACTCATAGCCTTGGACACACATGCTACTAATTTAAAGTGGTACTCTTCCTCTCAAAACATCCATTCCACAGCAATTCATCTGTAGCCCTAATTCTTGGTGTCGTTATACATAATGCATTCAGAAGGAGCAGAAACTAGTGTTTGACTTTCAAGGCCGTTCTTTTCCTAAGAAATGGAGGTATGGGTATCACACAACTAAAATCGTGTTCCATGCCATCACAATTTTCTTTGGACTTTGATTTTAAGTCTCCTCTACCTTGCAAACAATTTTTTTTTCATTTCTTTTCATCTCATTTCAGAATAAAATAAGAGGACATTTATTGTTCCTTTTAGAAATGAAATGAAGTAACAATTGAGATCCAGACCTTTTACATTCTTTTATGTGTTTGAGTCTGTTACTAGCTGGGTCCATCACACTTTAAATGAAGCAGCTACACTGAACATAATCTGTAGAGATATTGAGTAGGTGGTTGCCCTGGCAACAGAAATTATGTTCAGGAGAAAACTTCCTCTCTACCCCTGTTTTCTTCCATCACTTCTTATGGTCACCAAAACTGTATGTTTTTAAGGTTTAACTAACTGTGATGTGATGGAAATCAGGTGTATTGAGCCATTGGGTTTTTTAGCAATATGGGATGTCTTGCATTGATTCAAATCCAATACAATTTTTGAGAAGAAGATATCTGTCAAAATTGATGACTGCGTGCCAGGAATGCAAATGAAATGCAGTTTTGTGCCTCTCTTCGAGAAAGAGAGTCTTTG
>NW_010422546.1:23545-43351 GCF_000710305.1 Buceros rhinoceros silvestris
TCTAACAATTACACTGAGAATAATTTACAGCACTACCCGTATTTTTAAAAATCCTAAAAATAATAGAGTGGAAGCTGTGTTTCTAAACTAAAAACATCTTATTGGTCTAATATATACAGTTAATTGATAAAGTCAAGAACTTTCAAGGTCAATCTCTTAATTTTATGGGATGAGGTTCACCTAATTTTCTAATATAGTCTTGTGTTCCGTGTTAAATACAGTAATTTACAACTTACTCTTCTAATGAAAAGACCAAATGTTTATGTTGCTTCAGGAGAATCATTTCACAGTACATTAACAGTGTTTATATTGGAATCAGCTGGAGCATTGCGTCTGGCAGGCCATGGATACTTGCAAATTTATGTGTGCATTGTTTAGGACATAAGACACTCATGACTTCTTCAGCCTGTCAGACTCAGAAATCAAACTGGCCAATGAATCTTGATTGTGTCTCCTTTCTTTGAGGCAATAGAAAAGATATCTTCCCTGATAGACTTTCTTTTAGATTTTCTTTTCCAGAGTATCCTTTCTGAGATTTGCAGATTTTGGAATTATAATGAGATTGCACACTTCCTGAACTATCAGAAAAAAAGGACACTAAATCCACTATAAGAAAGGGATTATGTATTCACTGACATTCCACTGCAGAAATCCTCCCAAGAATTCTTTTTTCAAAATAGTTAACTAGCTAGGTCAACTAGCAAAGAAAAATCCTTCCCTTGGTGTTTGTATGTTATTGTAAATCTGAAACTTGAAAGTTGATGTTCTAGCTAAGGGGAAATATTACAGAAAGTGAAAGTAAAGTGTGCTAAAGAAAAGGAGTATATATTTTGAGAATTGTTCACTCAGAATACTGTTTCATCCTGGAGTTTCATTTGACCTCAAATTATATAAAAAATTAACTCAAATATAAAGAAAATAATTTTAAACATATTCACAAAGGAGTGCTATTGAAAACCTTTTGTTCTGGACAAAGAACTCCTGTGACTTAGGACATGTTCTGGTCCCAGTTTATAAGCTTGATTTAGGTGAAGCTTTCTTGCCTCACTCAAATATATCACTCAATATTATTTACATTTTCTTAAGGTGGAAGACAGAGAGACTAACAGTGACTGTGATCCTGCTTCAACCAATGTTTTAATATTACTCTGTGCAGGAGAAGAGACATTTAAACAGGACAGACTGTTACAAATACAGGTATACTTTTCAGAATAACCTGTGTCCTGGGCATTCTCATAGGAAACCATAAAACTTCGACTCAAATTCTTGTTCTAAATCAGGCAAAAAAGAGTAAATTCAGTGGAAAGAATAAGCCACTGCTCTTTCTATCCAAAACGTCAGAATATACCGCTGGTATATTCTCATCCACCCAAATCAAATTGGGACTTCAAAATAGAGGAATTACATATTTTATATCATAAAATGTTAATACATTGGTTGGAAACCAGAGAGGAAGAAAGACATCCATACATTTTAACTAACAGAGAGCTAATAACGTGAAATGATTCTGAAAATGCAAATGAATTCTCAGATGCCAAAAAGCATTTCCAGAAGAAAAAAAGATAATCAATTTGTGAAACACAATAGTGAAATTTCCTGTGAATTTCTTCAGAGAGGAGAAATTCAAGAACAGAAAATGGTTTCTAAAGTGATTAGACATGGGAGACACCTTTTTAAGTGAAAGTATGATGTTAACTCAAGAAGAAACGGATTTACATGGGTTGTCGATCCAGGAATTAAACGCACCCTTATAAGGATAAGGTAAGTGAGTCCTGGAACAGCTTCTGGAAGTCGCTAATTTAGAGGTGTTGGAGGTGGGAACAGCAGTGACTTCTTGTAAATTTTCAATGAAATAATTATGTTTATAGAATGTTTATAGAAAACATTGCATTATAACTATTACAATATGTAACTGATAGGAAGCAGTTACGATTGTTTCCCCAGTTTCCCACAACCTATCAGAAAAGAATAGAAAATAGTTATTTCAAGAGTATCCTGATACCTAATGCTTTTTTTCTACATAATTCCACTTCAGATCGTATTCTGTTTTACTGAATTCAGTGATCAATTTCTGTCTCTTTGGATTTTTCCTCTGTAGTATGCTTCAATTCCGTTTTTCATTTATACTGTTATGATTTAAGTATTTGCAGAGGGAGTTCCATACATTCAGGGAGCTTACAATGAGAAACAAATGGAAAGGTTTCAAAGACACTAAAATGTTAGACTGTAGACCTCATCTATGTGTAAACTTTTATCTTTTAACTCCTTATAACAGGATTCACTGGTAATTAGTTTCACATCTGTGAAGCTAAGTGCCCCAACTGAGATACTAAGTTTCCACATTTTCTACTGATAATTAACTTAAGTGGAAATTATTCATCCTCTCAAAGGACTGCAGTCATGATGATGAGATTTGATGATATATGCAAACCACATCATCCTGAAAAGTTGGTCTAAAAGAGGAGGATAGGCATTTTTAAAAATTGTATTTATTTTGTAATCTTTGAGTTAATCCAGTATGTTTGCCCAGTATATTTCCATTTGATGTGGTCTTCAACAGAAAACATATTTATTAAATATGAAGTATTTAATAAAGTTAAACTACCTTATCAAATTAAGAGAAAGGAAATAAGTATGAAAGTTTTTTTATAAGGAATTTGAAGCAAAGGTTATGGCTTCCTAAGTTACTTCCTGTATGTTAAAACTCCAAGAAAAATCAGTTGCTGCAGCAGACCTTGAAGAAACCGTTCTAAGAAAACGTTTGATGTTAGATAGAGATGGACCCTGGGAAAGTCAGAGGTAAAATAAGAAAGCAAATTAAGGTTTTTCTTCTAAATGAGAAGAAGCCTTCACATGTTAATAAACAGGAACAGGCAACGGAGAGCAAAGTGAATGCAGTATTTGCATGATAGTTAAAGAAGGAATGTGATTAGAATAACATAAAGAAAAGGACAGAGACAATATGATGAGAATTTACAAAACCAGAAGTAAATCAAATGTCTGACCTTTGGACAAAGAAAGTATGCTGCCACAAGAACCTTGAGGAACTCTGTTGAAGTGGCTGTCTTACTGGCAAAGCAAGACAAGAAATCAAATCAATCACCTTCTTTTGATTCCACAGTTTGAAGGGAGATGTGCGATGTTCTGGTGAGTTGTTACCTATCATACAGAATTCCCTCTGAGACACTGTTGAACAAGAAATCATTGACAGTCCTTCAATGCTTACACATACAAAAAAATAGCTGTCACAATGTATTGGTGTCAAAATATATCTTGTGAACAAAATATCGAGGAAAGTGAGGAAATGAATAAAATAAAACCCATCAATACCACTAAAATAATTTGTACTTCCCCCCAAGCTCTTCTAAACACAAATACACAAAGCTCAAATCTTATTCTGGGCTTCTCTTTCCCAGACTTATCCCTTAGAATCTTAGTCCAACATCCTTTAGGAAAATCTATGACACTGGTTTTCGGAGTGCATTGCATTTGCACGATGAGAAAAAAACTAAACAAAACTCATGGGCTGAATAGAAAATACAAGCAGGGAAAGAAAGAAAAACTAAATCATGTACATGAATATATGTATTACACAACTGATTGACATTCACACTGAGATTCTTTTAAACTCTGCTCCATAATTACACTTATATTAAAGCCCTTTCACATCTCCACAGAGGCCACAGTGTAAACTTCTTACGTGAGAGTGATACGTGAGAGATCATGATTTAGGGTCTACAATGACGCAAATTAGAGTGGCACTTGTTAAAACAGCAAGGTTCGGCTTTATGAAACAAGAGCTTCAAATTAACAACTTGCCGAAAGCAATGGGTTTAGTTTCATGGAATCTGAAGCGCATTAGCATGCCACCAACAGGAATTCTGCTTGTGAACAACAGCTTCGCAGTGACTTACGTTGTTTTCATGTTTTCGTGTACCAGATAGCTGTAATGGAAGAGGACCAGATCAGGCTACTTTCTTACAACATCCTACACATCCATGTAAATCTGCCCTCTGATACAAATTTCAGCCTTCTGTTCCAAACTTCTGCATCCAGAATTTAACCTTTATGGTATCACAATTCTAAGAGTGATACACTTACTTAGACATACAATTTCAGGGCATTGGCAGAGGTCTTAAAGAAAATGTGAACATGATGACTGTGAAGCTGTGAGCTGAGAAACACACTTTGTGGTATGAGAAACTGAATGGTACTACCGAAGCAGATAATAATGTTCATTCAGCCAGCTATTTTGAGGAAAAGATACCGCCAGATTTGTAATTAGATTTCAGAGATTAGATTCAGAGATATTGTAAAGAATCTCAGACCCCTATACCTATGCATACAAGGCAATATACATATGTAACTATACATATACATATATACTATGTGAATAATAAACGAGGGGAAGTGTATATGAATGTAGGTATATATGCATGCATACATGCACAAATATTCATAGTAATATGCATATACATATGCACAGAAAAACATACTACTTGCTGGTATTCTATTGAAAAATTCAGTATGTATTTCCATAAAAAGAATGTGCAATATATATTATCTTACTATTTGATTTCATGCTGTTCAATGATGTTAAGTGTCAGACACTAAGGCTCAGCTTCTCATAGGTGTCCAGATGATACATACCTTTCATCGATGTTTTTGGCATCTGGGACTCTATGTCCATTTTGAAAATCTAACCAGTGGTTTCTCAACTACCAACATGATGAAGTACACACAGATTATCATCACAAACTTGGATTTCTTGAAGAAAACCAACTCAAATTGATGGCACTTTTAAGAAACTGAAACATCTGAATGATGGAAAAAAACATGTCAACTGAAAATTACATGTGATTTGAGATTTGTAATTGCAGCAAACCTACATTATTCATACCCAGTGCTTTAAAAAAAAAAAACAAAAGCATCTTCTTCAACTTTCAGTTAGCTCACAATAAAATTAGATGCTCCAATTCTTCTCTTATGCCATTTTAGAAGTTTTTATTTAAATGCAGTGTGCCAAATTATCTAATTATAATTCTTAACCTTGGATTTCAGCATCTTCTCACATTCAAGTACATCATGAAGTAAAAAAAAAAAAAATTCTAAAAGAAAGACTGAAATAACACAGAAAAATCTTAAGTCATGATTTTTTTCCAAGTGCTACTTGCCCAGTTGATAGCAGGAATCAGGTGGTTAAACACCAGCTCGAAGTGCTGTTCCTCAGCCCTGAGGTTGAGGAATTATCTGCTGCCCCTGAGCAAAAGTTTTGCACCTGAAACATCTACAAGGACACCAAAATCATAATTAGGTAGTTGGATTGCTCCCAGTGTCTTTTTACTAAAGGCTCTCTAAACAAGTCCAAGGTTTACATTTTTAAATCCGGGTAACAACTTGTGGTAAAGCGCCTGTTGCTTATCTGTCTTTGCTTAGATCAGTTTTATTTTCTCTGTGTAAACTCTGATTCCTGAACCACATCTTCACTTTCCCCATCAGAAGCTGCCTTATCAAATACATATTTAAAAACTGATACTAGATTTTTTTTTCCCCCAGTATTTGATCACTGCACGTAATTTGTTTTTCAGTGTTCTAGGGCTACACTGAAGCTGAACCTGTTCAAGCTATGGGCAGGAAGGGTGTCCTCTTCTCACCCTCTGTATGTGGCAAAACACACTGTAGGTGCAATGGCCAAAGTTAGTGCCCACACAGAGGGGACATTCATGAAATAAAATGGGTAAGATTTCTGAAACATCAACATCTCTTTCTGCTAAGCAGGTTAGCAAGATCTGGAAAATTGTTACTTTACCAAGGGCAATAGAAAAACTTGGACCCCTAGGACTTCATGAGCAATCCTCTCTGTGTCCACTGGACCACTGCTGGAGTATAGCTCTCTCCATACCACTTTATTCACCATATCATTAGCAAACAATCACATATCAGTCTTAATTTTCCATAACTATGTTTGCCCCTATTTGCATGATTCATATGCATTTTCTGTATTTTCTTGTCTTATCCTCAAACTGTAGTGTGAGGAGCTTAATTCCAGAACCTGAATATTTCTCCATAAATCTGCTCCAAAATGCGTGACTTAACATCTTTGATTGCTTGTTGCAATGCAGCTTACGAAGCATAATATCATTTGGAGGTTCACAGTCCCGACACAATGTATACATAATGTACTATAAATCACCTGTGCAAAGCCCTTGAGATAGAAAAATCGCAAGCAGGCACTGTGTTTTTCTAACTCCCTCAAGTCTCTCCAGAGGGATATTTCATTATGTCAATTCAGGCAACATAAAACTAAGAGCTGAGCCGTGCAGTTGCTACCTTCAATTATTCACAAATTCACCGCAGAACACACAGAAATGGCTGACAGGCTTGTAGGAAGACTACTGCAGCAGCTCTGTTCTCTGGGCTCAAATGATCTTATCTGGTGAAGTCATTCAGATTCCTTAAAACAGATAAATTATTTAGCATTCTGTTTCTACACCTCTTGTTTGTTGCAGCTGTGTTGCCTCCTTCCACTTTCTTTGAGAATGTTGCCTTTAACCACCTCTTCTTCAGTTTTGTTAGATTGTCCACTTTACCCAGTAAGGAAACATCTGGGAATAAATGTGGTCACAAGGTTCTAGTACATCAGTTCATTGATATTTTTGAGTCTAGTGAATTTTGATAAAAAGTTAGCTTATTGTGAATAAGATTACAACACCTTATTAACAAGAAGACTGCACAAACTCAGAAAGTGGACACATTATTTTATGCTGCTTTTCTTCCTGTAAATCATGGCTGTTTAAAAGATGCACTGAGTGGATCACCCTTAGCTTTTGCCTCTAACTGGCAAAGTATCTTTGTAATCTGCCACAAGAAGCACATTTATGTCACCTGAATCTTGTTTTTCAAATGACAAGAAGGAGAAATGAGGATAGTATAGTTCAACTTAATATTTACTGCAGATGGCCACAGCTGAAATTCTTAATTAAAATAACAAGTTATGGTTTTTTTATCCATTTGCTAATCTTCCTTTTAGTGTGGAGTAGAGCCATGTTCATTCTTTTTGGTTTTTAATTGAGCACCTTACGTGTTCATGAATATCACTTTCCTCGAACAACTGATCGTTCCTCACAGCATTTCTTTAGCCAGCTTTCTGAGTGAAGGCTTTTGCTTGTAGCATGGTTATGACAGTAAAGGGAATAGTGGTAAATAAATCCAGAGCTTCTTCAGCATTTTATATTGCTAGCCAGGTGAACTTTTTGCTAACTGAAAAGCCCACACACCTTTTATTTTAGAAAATGCAGTCAAAACAAATGTCAGAGCACCAGCAACTCAAGGTCTTTTTCAGGCATGTTACTTCTTAACCTTAGCTTAGCCTTTCCCACAGAGCAAAGGGCTTCAAATTGTTGTTTGTTTGTTTGTTTTCATATGTAATGTATTGAGTTATACCATATTGTCAACAAGTTTGACAGGCTTTACTCTGTTCTTATACAGTCTTATTCTTCTAGATCTTTTGCATGAGTTGACCCATCATAGCTGGTATTTTAGGCATCTCTTATTTTAATGTCTTTGGCAAATATGTTTAAATCTATTTGCTTTTTCTTTCTGTTGAGCAAGGATGTTGGTCTTGTCATTGTTCTGCACAGTATCCCAATAGAAACATCTTCAATACATGCTGTTTTTTATTTTATCTTTACAGTTATATATTTTGTATGTAATATGTTTTGTACTGCTGTGTGCATTCGTGATCGAATTAAATTAATCTTCATATTTATGATCCTTCATGACACATTATCACTGTAGTTATGCACTCACCTTTCTTTTTTTTATATTTTTTTTAGTATAAAGAATTTTTAAACGTATTTACAGGCTTATTTTGTCCCCTGTCTGAACAGCTCACCTTTATAGCCAACAGTAAGTGTCAGAATATATGGAAAATTCTAAGGTAAGTGACATCTGAAAACAGTGGAGGACTATTTATGCCAGGTAGTTTAGTATGTCAGATCGAAAGAGCCTTATCTGCAGGGGAGGACCCTCATGGGTTAGAGACAGATAAATGGCACAGACACACAGTGAAGACAGATTATGAAATCAAGCCTTCTATTCATCTTTTATTCTGCAAGTCACTGCATTATGAGGATATTGCAGGGGTACAGAGTGTGAGATAATTGTACTATATAGAACATCTGTGTGTAAGTCAGCATTTGGGATGGAGTGCTAAAAGTCTAATTTTGGATGAATTACAGTTTTGTTTAGCAGGGTTTATTACCGAAAGAGGATGAAGATAGAGAAATACACAAATTGATTTTGCATTGTATTTCTCCCTGAGATATGCTTTTGTACAATATATATGGGTTGCCCTTTAAAAGGTTATAAAAAGCTCATGTTCTGTTAATAGAAAATAAGCTAAGAGACTGCATGTATCCTCAGGCCTTTGCAGGTGCTATTCTTTAATGCAGAGCAGAAAAAATAATGTTTTTTAATACTGTGTTCATAAGATACCAAGAGAAAACTTTCTGGACTATTTTCCTGTTCCTTCTCTTCTCCTCTGCACTCTAATTCCCTTGTGTGTTAAATCCCAGACTCATGCACAATGACCACTGGCACAGTTTTAGTGAGCTCTTTTTTCTATTTTCTCACCTGTTGTGAAAACATGTAGGGCAGTAGACTGATATCTGAATATTTATGGATGTTTCTTATCAGACTAAATTAAATTCTGCCTGAAATACTGATATATGCACAGTGATCTATAATCACTTCAAGGATATTATAGATATATCTAGCTTTTTCTGGGTTTGTTGGTTTGTTTGTTTTTCCAGTCTGCACAAAACACAGTAGCTAAAATCTTCTTCGGTACACCTCGCCCTGTGTTCATCCCTAGGTATGTCCTTATGTGATAGCTTTTTGATGTTTCAATTCCAGTTCCTGAGGAGTTTCCTTGTTTCTGATTAATTTGTTCTAATTTTTCTCTGCCACTCCACCTTTTCCCCCAAAATTGCTCCTTTTCATCACATTTCCCTGCTGTTCCCAAAACTTCATTTATCTCTGAAAGCAAAAAATATCTCCTTCTTTTCACCTCTATTCTTGCAAATGCATTTTTCAGTATACAGAACGGCTATCCATGGTCAATAAAACCACTGCCTCCCAGCTACAAGATTTACAAAAGCTGTTTGAGAGACAGAGCCATCCTCCGGGTCAGTTGCAGCACTACATTTCTATTTAAGCTCCTGTGTCTGGGGGATTGTATGGGTTTTTTTAATTATTATTTTTTGTTTCTATTTTTGTTTTATTTTGTTTTGTTTTGTTCCGTTTCATTTCAAACTTCTTGCAGCTGCTAAGCCACATTCTCAGCTGGGGTAAACTGGCTTATTTTCCTATAGCTCAGGGAACTATGTTGATTTATGCAGTATCTGGTCTAATTCTTGTCTTTAACAGACTGAATGTTCTTCCATTACAAACCTGTGTTTTGCTCTAGTTGTGGATTTTATAGGTGCCTAAAATTAGCTTGAAGATTGCTTATGGCCAATAGCTCATTATAAGTAATTGTGCTATATAGTATAATTTATCAAGGGTTTTCTACAGTTAACGTCTAAAATAAGAAAATTGTTGTAAGCCATTCATGAATATACTTATCAGAACTACATAAATAATATTATCTTTTGGCATAGACTGGTGGAATAAATGAGAGATAATTAACATTATTTACTGAATTATATAGCTTTGTTGAATCAATATTCCTAAGTGTCAAACTAAGTGTTTGAGAGTTGAAGTGGTTGAAAATGTGTGTCTTTGCTAAAATGTTTTCTTCAATTCTGTCCAATTTTAAGGCAAAAATGGTAATTCAAAGTCTTTTATTTGTTTTGACTGTATTTTCCTGTTAGTTTAGGAAACAAAGGAAACAGTTGTCCAAAGAGATCTAGAAGACACCTAACATTCAGTCTTAAACTGGATACTACCTTATTTGGTAGTATTGGTTATATTCAGCAAGTTCTGTTGGAAACAGGATGCTAAGGATTAGTGAAGGTGAAGAAGGACATTCGTAGGAAGATGCTTTCAACATTGCATAGTAAGTAGCTGCACACTGTTTTGTCTGAGGTAAGGTTTTCCGAACACCATTTTATTAAAAGCTGTCAGTGTCACTTTCTCAGTGCAGCCACGAAGATTCATTTGTTTTCATTTAGTTTATTAAACAAAATCTTATACTCAGATGTCACCGGATATATTTATAAATTCTTTAAATCTGTACCAAAACATCCAGAAAGCTAAAGAGCTGAAGTTCCCAGGTATGGGCTCTGTAATAAAGTAGGAAGAAGAAATTAAACTTGAAAAGCATTATTGCTTTCTCTGAACTGATAATTGTCTTCGTTCTTGGTTAAAGTATAATTATTTTTACTTGGCATCTTTACCAGTGGAACACAATATTTATTAAGGACACTACAATATAGGTAATTTTTGATTTATCGGACCTTTTTGGATCTATCATCTGCACAAGAAGAGAAAATGTGGTTTAGTTTTGGTAATTTTTCCTACCAGTCTCTTGTTAGACCAGCAACAGAGATTTCTGCTATCTCTGGAAAAACTACTCTGTAGGCTGAAGGTTGTCACATTTATAAATTTTAGAGAAACAATTTTTTTGCATTGTTTCACACAAAGAAAGTCTCTAAAATGGTTCCCTCGTTGACAGTATTGTGCCTACATCAACACTGAACCATATTTCAGGGTGTGTCATGATAGAGGCATCTGACTTCCCTGTTACCCAGAAGGAGACATCTGGTTCATAACTTTTAACATAGCATGTCTCTTGATGTATCATCAACATCCTAAATCAAGCACGACAAAATCTCTCACTTGGAAATAAAAAGCCCATTGTTAATTTCTAATTGTGTATTAAATCCCAAATGAATCATATTTACAAGATGATAAATACATTCAAATCAACACACATCTAAAAATAAATGTCCAATTTGGAGCAATTAAAATATTATTCACAGGGGTGTTTCTACCCCAGTCATCAAGGTAATGTCTGGTGCAGCCTGGGTACCAAGAAACCAGACTTTTCATCAGCAACTTATACAAGCCATTGTTCTCCATCACAGTGTTTGATTAGGCTTCCTGTGCAATGGCCCTGAGAAGCTCAATGTGTATTGATGGTCCAAACAATCTCTATCCAATGGCCTGACACTGTTCCTGTGAAATATTCCTGAAGCACTTTCACAGATACTCTGAGGTAAAGTGATTCTGAAAATACAAGATTTCTAACATATTACCCAGTGAGTGCCTAAATCTATTTCCTAAATAGGTATCTCTCACTTGGAGATGTAAAGCTACAGTGAGCTGCTGTGGGACTTTTTTTTTTTTCTGATTGCTTTATGAGTGATGCTCACTCCATTAAGGAGCCACACTGTTTAGATGACCAGCTGAGATACAACAAAAGGAAGGAAAAAAACACATCTGGACCTTTCAGTGTGAGGCACCATGTATTTGCATGAACCGCTTTCCACTTGCTAATAATGATGCACTAAAAAACATCATGAAAAAAACTCACCACGAACCTCAACATGATACACCTCACAAGCATAAAAGACAAAGTCTGTCAAGTTAACTGCTTACTGTAAACTATTGATGTGGCTGTATTTATTGCGCACAATTAAACTGCTCTTACTTGATTCTATAAAAAACTGTTACAGGTTTGCCATGACGGCTAGTTAATTTACAGCCTACTTTGGAGTTTTATGTTGCGTTTGAAAGGAACACTCACCTAAGCAAAAAATGCACAGAGGAAACAAGAGTTTCAGAGACAGACACTGAGAAATCACAACAGGTTTGATTTCCTTTTGCTGGAGTCTAATTTTTTTCCAGTTATAAAGTGTGGGGGTCACCAGTTGGGGTGGTAAATCACCACACGTCGCGAATAGTCGGGGCGGATAACGCAACAACAGCTTGTGTGCACACAAAGCCTTTATTGAAATACAACTGCAGCAAACTGCTGCGGGACCTACTTACTGCAAACTGCAACTGCGATTCTGAATCGTGTTCTCTCTTATCACATTGCTTTATATTCTTCTAGTACTTTGTTTATTATACGTGCCCTACTTGGACTGGTTTCAAGTGTATTCTCTTCCAATCAGCTACTGACCAAGACTCTCTGTCTCCTCCCAAACGACATGCCTCCTGCTGTTGACTGACAGCAGGCTAATTTGGCTTCTTCCCTGCTGGGGTCACTCCCACAATAAAGCATGTTTAATGATGGCAACTATTATTGAGGGCAGAGCCAAGGAGAGAAGGGGAGAAAAAAAAAAAGTCTGTTTGCCCTCAGTCCAGTTTGTGACTTCAAGATCCAGAAAATGCAAAACATTTCTAGATTTTCACAGGACTGAAATGTTGCCCCTATACTTTGCTTCCACTCTACAAACTGTTGGGTACAATCTGACCTGTTATATTCTGTCAAGTCTTTTAATAACCCTCTGATTCATTCCCAAACATGCAGATTTTGAAAAATAAGATCTTTACATTTCTATAGGCCACGTCTTTATTAGTGAGTATAAATTGTTTGTAAAGCTTTGATGGAATATTGCAGGGCAGTTTGGTAAGTATTCACTGTTGAGAAGAAAAGGGTCTATATACAAATCCAGGAACCATTCTACTAACTCTGAAATGGTGAAATTTCACTAGGAGGATGCTTTTAAAATTACGTAAGTTGATGTATATAATTTTTCTATGTATTTGTCATGTATCTTTCATAAGGAAATCACTAAAATATATTTCAGAGGTATTAATGAACACTTCTGCTGTTATCTGACTAGGCTGACTGTCAGAACAGGAGTGTGTACATTCTTTTTAGGATACATTCAGAGTTTACAAGGGATAGGAAAATAACCATTTAAAAAAAATATAGCTGTATGTCATTGCCTTAGTGCTTTTAGACAGTAGACAAAGTAAATTGAACTTTCATTCAGCAGTCCCACTAGCAAAATGACTCCTCATATTTTACTATAGTTACCAGTGGAAGTACTGGCTAACCTATTCTTTATTAAAATGTTCATTTTCCGTGTACTACAATGCCCCTGGCTTAGGCATATTTCTTGTGAGTTGCTACTGGAAAATTCTCTGTGCCTGGCAGAAGTCAAGAATTTATGATGTGCCTCTGAGCAGCACTGAGGCAAACAGAAAAGCTGTTATCCTTAGTGCGCTTTTGCAAGGCTATCTGTTAAAATGTGCATCTGATCTGAAATTCCTATTTGTGTTTCAAAATTATTTTGATGCAGCTTTGCCAAAAAAAAAACCAAAACCAACCCCAAAAAACCTACTGAAAAAAACCACAGCAACAGAAGTCCTTTGCCCAGCATGGTATTCAGGAGCTGAATAATCCCATAAAGCAGCCATCAAATATTTCTTATCTGCAAGGCATTTTAAAACAAGCAAAACACAAGGATGAATTACCCTTGGCCTTGTTAAGCCTGGCTGTGATGCTTAGCATAAACCTGGACTTCCATTATTATGCTGACACTGGATAAGATCAGGACCTATATTTCAGAAGCTATGACAGCCTTGGTTCTGGGAAAACTGTACACAACTAAAGTCACTCCCACAGGCACACAGTGAAGGTAAATTCCCACGGGATGTTTGTTAAATAATTCTGCATATAAGTCCACAAGAGTGACTTTCTTGGGAACAGTATTTCTGCAAAAGCATTTTTCAATGACAGAAAATATGCATCTTGGAAATAATTCAATGTTTCTTGCTTACTCACATTATTGTGCTGACTGTTTAAGGGGGACATTTGGGGAGAGATTTTTAAGGTTAGGTTTCCTGTATTTTATAAATAATGAAGTGGTCTCTGCCACACACAGAACATGACTGGAGGACCCTACTCTGTATCTTCATTTACAACAGCTAAAAATGTTGTACTTTTTCTGTTCACAGGAAGATTCTCCACGAACTTATCAAATTTCCATGGCTTTAACAAATTACTGCAGGGTAGATGGAACATGTTTACTGTTTCTGTGCCTGATCCTTCTGGCACAGGTGGCTGTAAATGAAGTTTAACCCACAAGTAGTCACCAGTCTCTGTGAACACTGTGAATCAGTCTTAGTGTATTTTTTAGGCAGTCTGGGATTACCTGGTTAATGTGGAATGCTTTTTCCTGAGAGAGATATTTTCAGTTCTTGGAGTGGTTGTGGTGTGAAAAAGAAAAAAAAAAAAAAAATCACAAAAATAGGTCATCTGTACTATAAAGTACATGTAAAAAATGCTGAAAAATATTACAAGCAAACTCATTAAATGTTATAAACATCATTCACCTTGACTATCTTTTCATCTTTTATTCACCTACTATTTTTCATTTAACATATTTCAAATTTGGACCCAAGTCCCCTGAAACGAGTAAAATCACAGAATCATCTGGTTGGAAGAGACCTTTAAGGTCATCAAGTCCAACTGTTCATCTTGCACTGCCAGGGCCCTAAACCATGCCCCTCAGCATCACATCCTCACATCTGTTACACACTTCCAGAGATGGGGACTCCACCACCTCCCTGTGCAACCTGTTCCAACGCTGAACAACCCTGTCTGTAAAGATATTTTTCTTAGTATCCAATCTAAATCTCCCATGGTTCAACTTGAGGCCCTTTCCTCTAGTTCTGCTAGTTGTTGCATGGGAGAAGCAACTGATTGCCGCCTTGCTCCAATCTCCTTTCAGGTAGTTGTAGAGAACGAGGAAGTCTCCCCTCAGCCTCGTTTTCTCCAGGCTAAACACCCCCAGGTTCTTTAACTGCTTCTCATAGGACTTGCTCTCCAGACCCTTCTCCAGCTTCATTGCCCTTCTCTGAACGTGCTTCAGCACCTAAACATCCTTCTTGAAGTGAGGGGCCCAAAATTGGACACACTAGTCAAGGTACGGCCTCAGCAAGATAAAACCTCCCATTTAATTTAGCAGGGTTTGGCTCAGACTATTAATTTTGGGTTTTTATTTTTTTACTGAGAATCAATCCAAAGTCTTTATGGCAGCTTGAAATGATAAATAATTTGTTCCACTACTTAATACACTTCACTGACTGCCTAAATTACTTTCTAATGCCTCGGTATATCTCTGAAAATAGTCTGGCTGATTTATCAGTAAATGCACTTTTGTTGACAGCTGTTGTTCTTTATGCACTACTATTTTTTATAATGGTTCTCCTCCGTCTAGATGATTATATGTCACAGTACCCTAGCTTTTGGTAGCATGCGTCTTGATATAGAGTAAGCTCTGTTCTGGGGGAAATATATAATTTTCCAGTCACTAATCCTGACCTGCAAAACTAGCTTCTGTGACCATGCCTGTCTTGGTGACAAAGACATGAAAATAAGCTCCATAAATATGGGCAGTATATATTGTCTCCAAGTATATAGAAACTTAAAGACACAGTGACATGTTCTTAGGAGCATATACTAAGCAAAACACAGTCTTTTGAATTTCCACTCGGCAAGTTCTTAGAGGAATCTGCTATAACAGCAGCATGATGATTGTGAGTCACCTGTTTCTGTTTACTGGGTTTTGAACTTCTTCTATGATCCTCCTCATTCCTTCTTTCTGTGCTGCTTTTGTAATCATTCTGTTAGACAGAAGTTAGAGTTTGATTTCTAATGAGATCATTTTCCATGATTTGTAGCTTGTTTTCTTTTTAAGCCAGAACTTCTCGCATTGCCTCACACTGAGTGCTATTTGATTGCTCAAACAGCTGTACTGAATTTGGCTGAACTATTGAAGAAATATGTTCCGACTCAAAGGAAATGTCAAGACTAGCAGAACGCATCCCTATAGTAATTTCCACACTTTTTGTGAAACAAAATCTAGATGCAAGAAAAGAATCCCCAACCCCATTTGGGAATTTTCTTTGTAAATCCTTAATTTCTGAGTTAATTCCTGTCTTTTTCAGGTGTTAAAAAATTGGCCTGTGGTTTCTGTCCTATTGTCTTTTCTTAATCTATTAAGCATTTCCTTCTTGTACGTCTGTGTTTCTTCCCCCGCTTCACAGCAGGATCCTTGAAGTCAGAATTTCTTTTGTACTTGTACTTAACCATGTCACTGAAGAAACAATATCACACTTATCTTTTAACTAGAGCAGACATTAAGATGGATGTGTTTACTTTGATTTATTGTTTGCCTTTCTTTTTCAACCACCTAATGTCAGCATAATATACAGAACACATAGTTGGTTTTGTTTGTCCTCTCTGGTAAAATGTCAAATTTAAAATACTGTGTGACTGGCAGAGGAGAAGGAATAAACAATAGACACGAGTGGGAATAGGGTCACTTTTATTATTCATTTTTTAAGTTACAGTGAAAAGAATTTTTCAGTATTTCTTAAAAGCTAAGTACCACAATGTCCTTGTATACTCTAATAACTACCAAAAATGAAATGGCTACGGTTTTGAAGGTATTTTTGCCAGTAAAATAAATTCTTTAATATTTTGCCAGTTTGAAACTGAAAAAAAAAAAAGAAAAAAAAAATATTGATCCAAAAAGTCTCTTTCAAAGGAAATAAATGCAGAGCAAACCTGCCATACGTACCTGCTGCCAACTAGTCTTAAACAAATAATAGATAATCAAAGTTGCTGCCAACTACAGAAAAAAAAATTACAAGGTATTTTTTAAAAAAAAAAACTCAGAGGGTTTTAAAGCAATAAAAGTCACTAATATTTTGGGCTTCAATCCTAAATTGCATGGAAGTGCTATACCCATTGTGATCATTTCCCTTTCATGCATTGAAGACTGTATGAACAGCCATATTAGGACAGATCAAAGACCGGTCTACTACAGCATCAATATCCTGTTTCCTCTCATATTCTCTGTTGGATACATGGAGACTAACTACAAATAATTTTACAGTTTATAACCAAATTCCATGTGTAGACTCTGTTTCTTGTAACATTCAGCCGCCTGCAGTACCTGCAGTTTAGAACCTGCAGTTCACCTTCAGAGGTGAATTGTTAATTAGACAGAAGATTGCCAGTGGTTTTTCAAATCTTCCTTAAATTAGTACAGTAATCTTATTAATGTTGCTGTCTGCAGCAGGGTTGGGATAGGGGAAGGTTAGGTTCACACTGCGGAAATAAATGCTGTGGGACACCGGCAGCAGCTGAACTTAGATGAACAGGTGGGACTTACCATGCTGCCTGCAAAGGGTGGACACCCATCCCTCTCCTGCATTCAAGGCAGAGGGAAACCATTTCATCCCATCTCCCTTGCAGCCCAAGCAGTGTGTCAGTCTTGTGCCAACAAGATCTTTCATACTTAGCTCCTCAAATTCAGGCATGGTTATTTATCTGTTTAGGAGTGCAACCACATCAACAGATTAGCTTATCTTGTGTCTTTCTGCTAACATTATTTCTCATCACTTTACCTACAGTCCAGGACAAGGTGTAGAATGTAAGTAATATTCTGTGCACTGTTTCAGTACATTAAAATTGAGTATCAAAACACACATTTGTTTCTTATGTAAGAGTGAAGGTCATAGAGGTTTAACGTTTTATTTATTTTTTCTCTCTATTGCACAGCTTTCTAATGTAAAACATAGTTGTAAAATTGCAAATCAAACCATCCTCATCTTACAATTCAATAGCTGTTTGACAAAGATATTCCTTGGAAGTCTGAGAGAAACCAAAAATATTTGGCAATATTTCCAAAAATATTTAGATCTGTATTTGTGATTTACTATTTGTATTTCCTTTTTCATTAATTTTACTAGATCCTTCTGCAATCTGAGCAGCTCTCTAAGCTGCTGTAAGATAAAAAAGGAATAGAAAGTAAGATTTTAGCTTTACAGTCTTTTAATGAAAGTGTATTGAATTATACTGATGTAATGTTATGTACAAACCCCACATTTTAATAATGGAGAAAGCTGGAGCTTACATTTAACCATTAATCCCAAATGACAGCATTGGCTACGCATTACATGAAATAGGAAATGAATAAAATTCATTACCATGAGTTGAAGCTAATTTAAAGACCAGGTTTTCATGTCTGTGTTTTTAGAAAGCAACCATTCTTTTAGAACCGAGCAGTACTGTAACATTTTATATTATTTTGATTTTAATTAAATTTTAACATGTATGGTTTTCCTTCCTTACATTTTTTTCCCCATAGGCTGATTTGAAGCAGTTCTTGAATTTTTTTTCCTCAATGTGATTTTGTTATTAAAAAAGTATAATACTATGTAAAAATGAAAAAATATTTGTAAATGAAAAACTGGCTCTGCACATTTGTGTTCAGTAATGGCTTTCTCTAGTGAGTATTGCAGTATCAAACACTGAAATAGATACTCACTTATACAATCAGTGTTCCATATGTGTTTTTGAGACAAGAGAGTTTGTCACAGTAAGATCATTGGTTGTCTAAACACATTATACACAAAGTTTTTTGAATTTCCTCTAGAGGAAAAATATTCTGCCACAGGGAGAAAAAGGAAGCTCAGTTATATGTACGATAAAATGAATTTGTGTGTTTAACCCAGATAACTTTGGATGTCTGCAAGTTAAATATTGAATATTTAACACGAAAATACTTTAGTGGAAGGCTGAAGCTGCCTCTTCGTAAGACCAGAAGTTCATTAGCATATATTGCAATTCTTTCTCCCAAAACAAACAAATTACATAAATACCTTCCTTTAGGTATGCAGACTGTTAGGTAGCAAAATTTTGTTAGAATCAATGCAGATTTTGGTCTGCGAAACAGCTTGGGGTAGCACCAGATGTTTTAATGGTCTGATCATTTTAACTCTTCAAATGTAATGCAGCAATGTGTCTTTATAAAATCAATAACTTCTCCAGTTACAGTTGGAGAACATGATTCTCAAGACAGGCTATAAATACCATGCAATTACACTCCAAGGCACTATTTCTTTCTCTTGTGACAGCTCTTCTTGAGGCTGAATAGCTGGAAGAAGCAACTAATTTCTTACTTTCTCAACAATTATTTATTTTTTTTCTAGTATAATAATTATTACCAATAGGAAGTCAATTTTGCTTGGAAGTTTTGACCTCGTTGTGAATTGCTGGGAAGAAGCAGGTATCCCAGATATTCTATCAGTTTAATCTCCTTGATCACCTTCAAAGAAGATGCTTGAAATCCATGTTGCCTTCCGTAGCCATGCTCAGTAGAGATGGAAGTGACAATCTCCCGTTGATCAGTCCCACAGTGTATCTGTCAAATGCATCCACATTTTTGTCCATCTGTAGTGACCTAGCACAAATCTCCCTTTCTGGTTCTCACTCGTGTTGGAAGACAGCTTTCCCAGGATTCATTTGTTCTTGGGACTGTCTGGAACACTTTAGTCTTACATCACTGAGCTTCTAGCACTGAATATTTCATCATGGAAACTGTTGGTCAGTGTGTGATACATAGTGAGAGAAAATGAAAATGTTTCTTGGCTGAAATCATTAACACACATCTCTCCCAAGATCCCACAGAGCCAGGTAGCTCATCTCATCCATTGTATCTAAGGGTCACCAATCCAGGGAAGATACAATACCATCTCCATACATAGTGGAGAAACATTTTAGAATTAATGCCCCCTGCCATCCAGTAACACCAGATAGAACAAATTCCATCATAACACTTTGAAAAACAAGCGAAGTGCCATTTTCCATTCATTTTGAGGGAAATTCCGTTTTTGATAACGAATAGCTGAGATCAATGGACATAAAAAAATAGTAGTTAGCTGTAAATGAAACCAGTTCATATGAAATCTGTTGCAATTCTGTGTTATATAATCAAGTGATGGGAGTTTATTTGTTTCCCCTTCCCCTTCCCCTTCCCCTTCCCCTTCCCC
>NW_010422546.1:43507-62389 GCF_000710305.1 Buceros rhinoceros silvestris
TTTCCCCTTCCCCTTTCCCCTTCCGTTTCCCCTTCCGTTTCCTCTTCCTTTTCCCCTTCCGCTTTGTTTTACCTTCTTGGTAAAAACAGAGAGCATGAAGTCTGATTATTTTGTTCTAAAAATTAAAAGCATTCAGAAGTGAGTCTAGAAGGGAAAAAAAAGTAACCACCTTATTTTATTAAAAAAATCCATCTGATTCAGGAACACGACTTTTGACTTAAGTTTTTAATTAAAGTTCCTTTTAAATTTCTCAAGTTACCAAATGAAGAATATACATTCTTGCCTTTAACTTTTGCATTGCCTTTTCTTCTTTCTAAAGGACCTTTTTTGAAAAGTCCGTTTTTTCCCTAACTGAGCATGTGTAGCTTTCAGTCATCTGCAGTTAGAGTTGCTTTTAGCCGAAACTGTCTGGGGAATTTTTGCAGAAAATTTACAGCCTCCATCTTACTTTCAGAACCTTAAGAATTAATAACAGCATGAAGTGCCCAGATGCCCATTAAGTTAATCTTATAAGTTAGAGTGGCACAAGGTATACCCATGCTACAGATGTGTGAAGAGTGTGCCTTCTGGAAGGCAGTGCATAGACCAGTTGTATGTCTTTATGTATTAGACATACTACCTGTTTCATTTCCCAGGAGAACATGCAGCTATGTATGAAATTAATTTATTTAGAATATTTCACACTGGATATCCATGAATGTTCAGAGTGAACAAGTATTTCCCAAAGAGAACATATTTTGTAAGATTAATTTTCATACCATCTTCTTTTCACTGAATATATGCCATGACGTTGCCATCCTTCATTTCTCTTTAGAGTCAGCAAGTCCTTACCACAACAAAAAGGCCATAGAATCACAGAATTACAGAATCATAGAATCACAGAATCACAGAATCATCTGGTTGTAAGAGACCTTTAAGATCATCAAGCCCTGCACTGCCAGGGTCTATAAAACATGTCCCTCAGCACCAAATCCACACGGCTTTTAAACACTTCTAGGGATGGGGACTCCGCCACCTCCCTGGACAGCCTGTTTCAATGCCATGGTTAGGCTATTTTAATCATGTCTTAAAGGAAGTGATAACAAACCATTTAATTACAAATATAATTTTAATTATTTTAAAAAATTGTTTTATTTGACAACATGACTCTTGTTTGCATTACTGGTATGTAAAAAGCAAAAAATGCACAGAAAAATTCTTTACAAATGGCTACATGATTCAGTAAAAATGACTGTATGATTCATTCACTGTGAGAGTATAAAAATTGATGTCCGATACCTATTTAGTTTTTGCAATTTTTCAAATGTTTTGAGCTATTTCTTTAGTATGAAACTTCATACCCTGTTGAATTCTTTCCAGTCAGATAGATAGCTTAAAGATTCAAATTTAAATTGATCAATGTGATTATTGCTTGACTCCAAAGATTAAATGAAAATTTAGCTGAGATTAAGTTCACCTCTCTGCATTTGAACCTAGTTTCCAATGAAGAGCTGAAAACATTTAATATTGTTCCACCGGTCTGCAGTGGTGGATGGGTGCTTAGCAAGTTCTGTTAGAAAGCCACAATTGTCCCTTTGCTTATCTTCTTCCTTAACGTTAAACAGTTCATTTTCTTGCAGTTTATTGGCAGGCATGGTAGATTTGACCAACAAAATCAATACCTAGTGCTGGATCCAGGTATATTCATTGGGCAATTTGGAGACTTACAGGAGTCTTATGTTAAGAATTTGCAGAAGACTTTGATAACTAGAAAAAAATCCTATACCTTAGACTTATCCCTACTCTAGGCAGGAGGAACTGGATGTACACACTGATAATGTCTGCTAAACCATTTTGGATCAGAGAAGTGCACACGTATTTTTTACCAAACCTCTAAATTTTCTTCCTCTGCCAGTGCCTAGGTTTGGAATAAAAATTTTTTGCTTCTTCTTTAGGGTAAAATGCAACTTAAATTGCTACTCCTTCTGTATTCCAGAGCCCTTAGGTCAATACTGAGGGCTTATTCAAAAGAGTGGTTTACTGTTAGAACTTACAAAGTGTCACAATGATCTTTTAACTCTTTGCACAAAAGGAAGCAAAGGTCAAACCAAAATTTTTTAATACTTTTTTTTTTGTAGTTGGAAATAATTCTTTTTTGTTTTTTAATCCCACTAGGATAAAAACAATTTGACGAGATAATTATCATTGACATTTGTATTTAATTTCCATAATTATTATAAAATATGCGCAAGCATGTAAGAGAATTAACCTTGAGATTGCTATGATTTGCTAAAAGTACTTTAAACATTTTAAATAGAAAATCTCTGTGTGTGAGATGATATTTTTGAAGAAAGTAACAACACAGAGCAAGAAGTGAGTTAAGCACAGGGAACTCAGCTTATCTAGCCACAGCAGCTAACCATAAAACTAGAGATAACGACCTCTCTTCTAGGAGAACCCCACAGGACACCAGAAGGTGAATATTCAGGTGACCTCTGATCACAGCCAGATTATCATATAGCTGATTCAAGAAGCTTTGGTTCATTTCAGCTGCCCATGCCTCCAAGGGTAAGATAAGGATACATGATCAGCCAGTGATGGAGAAGACGGATGGATTTTCCCATGTAATGTTTGGATAAGACAAGGGTTCCCAGAAGAAACTGGTTGAGATTCTGGTTTATGGTTCAGCTTCACTGAAAAGCGGATGAAGGAGAGGAAAGTCACAAATTCTCAATTACAGTAAGGAATATGCTGTTTATTTATACTGTATTATACATAAGATTTTTTTTTCATGTTGTTCAGCACACATTTAGCAAAATTATGGCCATCCTTACCCTACTTCACAGATTTTTTAAATTTTTTATTCACTGGGATTGACTGAATAGAAGGTAATTTCAGTGAAAATCTCTCTTTTCGGTTGTTCCTTTGTTTCTTCATTTTCTTATGAGGAAAAGCAGGTACTAAGCCTGGATATCAACATTTATAGTTTCCCTGGTAAATGGTGCTTTCTGCCCACACACATGGCTTTGTCACACCATGTTTCTCTGGTCTAGTAATATGAGTTCATATTCATATTACTAGTTATTTTTTTAAGTGTCTGCAAAAGACAGTAGGCTCCTCAGGGCTATCTAAATGCATTTCCAGACTTTTTTTAGCAAGGCTGCAGGCTTGTGCTCTGCTTTGGCTGCAGCTGTTCCTCACAGTTCATTTACACACTCAGATTTTCTTTTGATTTTTTTTTTTGTTTGTGTTCCTCACTAACAATTAAACTAAAATTAGCTGCATGAGTTTTAAGCTCTAGGCAGATGCACTTTGGGCAGAAAATCCTCACAGAATTACCACATCAAGCAGCCTGGGTGGGTTATCTTCCTCAAGCAGTCAGTGAAAAGAACCTGATCTGGAAATTTCAAAATTTGAGTGATATTGCTCATCATCTGAAATGCACGGTTGTTTAAACAAAAATCTGTAAACCATTTTTTAAACACAGGCAATGCACAAAGATTTTATGAGCAGGTTTTAGGAAAATGAGTTTCTGAAAAATCTTAAGCGTAATTTTTAGATGTTAAGCACTGTCTCATTTTGTGGCATTTATATACCAAAAGAAGCACATCTTTCCTTAAAATGGGTTTCTGTCAAATGCCAAGTTCCTAATTCAATATTTGGGAATGCAATGGAAATTAAAACTGACAAAACCACTGAGTTTATTATAATATTTTTCCCAGTAAGATCTGAACCTTCATTGAATCAGACTTTGCAAATATTTACAAATATTCTAAGAGATCTCCATGGAATATTATAGTTGGAAACACAACTTTGTAATGAGAAATGGTAACCATCCTTAACTACAGTTACTCTGTTACATTACAGTATTTTGCTTTATACTGTCTTTTTTACAAGATGCATAGCAGAGGCACATTAACCTATACCAGTTTCAGGTTTATAGACAAATGTTTTATTGCTACGATTTTACAATGCATTTATAACATTTATAGCTGAAATATAGGGCCTTTTATTTTCCAGACACTGTAGGTTTTTTAATTTTTTTTAGTAAGTGCTTAATTATTGGTTTTGAGCTGAGTTTAGGGGGGTGGCCAAAGCTTCCAGCTAGTTTTACTGTAAATTTAATCAGACGTTCTGACAGCACATATTACATGTACTGCAGCTTTTCTATTGAAGAGGTATTTCCAAAATAATAAACTGCTGTACTGCAAAACAATGACACATTAGAAAACAAAGATTCTGGCCTGCTGAAATGTGATAGCTTCAAAAGAGCTGGAATAAGCAATGATAATTTCTGTGTTTGTCTGAGACAGCAGGGGCTGTATGTGACAATTCGAATAATCATCAAAAGATTGCTTTACAGTTTTACAATGTGGATTTAAAACTAGAGGTTTGCAGACAGGCTGTTAACAGGAAGGGCCTCTAACTTGGAAATTTTTGTCTTCATTTCAGCCTGATTGCTTAGCTTTAATAGTTGCTAAAATGGTCTTCTACTCTTTTGCGCACAAGTTTTCAAAATTAGAAAGAGAGAGCAGGGCTTGGGGTTTTTCTGATGTGTTCATAAACTGACAGTTTTGTACTTGGGAGTCAAATTTGCATGCTGATTTTATGTATGTCAATCTCTAGTTTTAAAATATCTACTTTTCACACAGATAAATTGAAAAAAAAATCTTTTTTTGACTCAAAGTTGTATCATTTATCAAATTCCTTAAAGTCCAGATTTCGATTTTTCCGTTAGATAGAAACCCCGAAGTGGTGAGCTCTGTACGGGAATTGTAAGATTTATGCTGTGGGCAAATCACTGTAAGCAGCCAGACAGCTCTAAGTTAATGCTGCTGCTCAATGGGAAGTGACTAACTTCTGAAAACCGTATATAACCCTTTCATGGGAGTTTACTGGCAAAACACAGTGGAAAAAAGAACACTTAGCATAAATCAATTTCCTTAAAAGGATGAACTAAGTGATGTAATTTTTGGCACCTGTCTATTGACCAGAGTATGATTTTTTCCCCCCCTCCAAGGAAAAATTTTTCATAATATTAAGCAATTTAAATAAATTGATGATCTATTTCTGTTATATCCAGATAGACTTGATACAGGAATCTTCACTGTCTAGGCACTACCTGATGCTAAGAAAATAAAAAAATGCAGCCCCCTCTGCTCCAGACTTAAACCGAATGGGCCCTCTTATACAATTGAATAGAACTTCTCAATTTTCTCCAGCAAAGAATTTACAGAGATTGTGAAGCTTTGCCCATAAGCTGTCCTCTGAATCTTAACATGCTTCCTCATGACAACATGTTTGTTTAAACTTGTCATAGGGTCTAGAATTTATCCTTGGATTAACCATTTAACTACTGCTGGCCACAAATCGTAATCCTATTTTCCATAATGAAAAGGACAGGATAGTAATGCAAAAAATAATAAATGCTTGAGAAATAAAGACTTTACTTCTAAAAGAATTCTTGAAAAAGTTTTGAGTTTGATACAACTTATTTATTCTGTTATCTTCTACCTACCAATCTGAAATAAAATATAAAAATTATGAAAATCATTTTGAAGTGAAAAAGAGACTCGGTCCCTCAGAATCTGAAAGGGAAAGGTTAATTTTAAAAGATGATATGGGAAAAGAATTCTTTAGGCAAACCCCACTTTTACATGGATGAAACTCTAAAAAAAAAAAAATCCACTATTCAAACACTACAAAAGCTCTTTTTGATGGTCAAATTATACCTGTTCTATCCATAGCTGGAGAAATTTTTGTGTCATCATATTCCACTTAATGCTTGTCTGAAAGAAAGTGTGAAAGCACCTGGGTAAGGAATTAAAAGCTGTAAAGAGATGAGCTCACTCTTGCTACAGAAATATAGGCACAAGGCATAGGGCAAACCTGCATTAGATGATGGGTGCATGTATGTAATTATTTACAAAATTTCCCAACCATTTTTATCTCTTGGGAGGTAGTTTTGTAATTGCTGAATGTTCATGAATGAGTATTATTTTTTCACGTCTTTTTCAAACTTGTAATAAGTGTTGCATTACTGCCATGTGTTTTATGAATACTGAAGAGATGTGCTCCCAAATGTTACACTTCATTAAAGTGAGAAATATATACAAGTCCTTCACTCTGGGTTCATGTAATTTTTTTTTTCTTTAATTGCTTTGGAAACTCAACAGTTCTGTAAGAGTACTTCAAAATGAAAAAATGCTTTTATGTTTTTTATCACTGAGACATAGCCAACTTGAAAGATCAAATGACTCATAATCTGGAATTCAGTAAAGGCTTTTCTTTTCTTTATTCTTTTACCATAACAAGTAATGGAAATTTGTGTCTGTTTAATGAAAAATAAATTTGAAAAGAGTAAATATTCATTGAAGTTATATGATTAAATGCATATAATAATTTTAAAATGTCATGCCTATTGAGGTCTAACACTACAAAGCACTGCTTCCCAGCTTACTAAATATCTTTTCTTCAAGTTCATTCCTGTCTGTGGTTTCAGTATAAACCTCTGTTATTTTCGATCAGGGTAACTTTTGTAGCCATGCAGACAACGCTTCTTATGCAAAACTTTGTATTTTAAGCATTCTTACATTACATATTCAATGTTATTTAATTATTACATTTCCTGGCTTGTGTTGTTTTTGTTTAATGAAATACTTGTGGTATTTTTCTTTATAGTGCACCCAGATGCTATTTCAAGGAGGTGTTTCAAAGTCCACTTTTGGATTTGCCTTCTGTTTAACCACTGAGGCAAAGTAATTTCCCAGTAGCTCAGTTCAGGTGAATGAGGGATTTTGGTAGAGAAAGATGTGTCCATCACACTTTTGCAGTTTAAAAGCTATAGATGGGTCCATCAGTTGTTGGCAGAGGCACATGAGTCATTATCAGTGTGGGCTGAATTTTCTTAAAACCCTTTGCCGGATCAGCCCTGCAATACCAGGATGAAAGCTTCCATGCTAGGCATATTGTGCCAATGAACTTTTTTGTGTACATTGTAAAATAATGCCATCTCTCCTCATTAAAACATTCTTCTATTTTATTTTGAATGAGCATGAATTGAGAACAGTGAAATGACAGTCAACAACAGGTCTTGGCCTCAAACTTCAAGCAAGTATATGCTAAGAACGGTCTGCTGGAGGTCTTTCAGACCTAAGAGCTTACATTCCTGGCAAATTTCTGTGCCTCATTTCATCTTTATTAGCTGGTCTAAAAAAATATGACCTTGTCTTGCTGTATTGTTTTGGATCATTGTGGCTATGCTGATGGAGCTGGTTATACACAGCACTCTGAAGTGGGAGTCATAAACAACTTTTCAAGACCGTTTTTCAGTTTCGCACCACTTGATACAATAATCAACTTCAGTTACCTCTACTAGGAACAATGTTGTTAATGAACTAGGCACTCTAAAATAGTGTGTAAAAAAAAGCTTCCCATGAAAATCAAACACTTAAAAATAGCCATTTATTATATAAATTATTATCTAAGTGTAGACATATTTCAAACAAATTCAACTTTTCTGCAATTACGTGCATACAAGGGCCCGCTGGAGATAAAATGGTAAAATATCTACAATCAAATCAAAAGAAGGAAGGACAAAATAGGCTTGTTCTTACCCTTCTGGCTTGTCTTTAGTCGTACAATGCAATAATATAACGACAATGACTTCCAAGTGGAAAAAGAGTCCTATTAAGACTGTGTAACAGCCTGTAAATTGAATTACCTCTGAAACAGTACAGGTGTTGCAGGCTATCGTACAAAACTTACAATGCCCAAGTATTTTTCATTGCTCATTAATTTACTTTTAGCGTCCACTAAATTTTCTGCAAATTTTATATGGTCACTACAGTTGTTGGTAGGATAGTAGAAGCAATTGGTCCCAGTATTAAGCAAATTATTCAAACTCCTAAAAAACCCTTACATTTTTTTGCTATTATTGTCTGTCATTCCTCATGTGTCGGTTTATGCCGTATTTACCCATTTAAAAACCTCTCAATTCCTAAAAGTAGCAGGTTGTCAGAAACAAGGTTTCCTGAAGACAGTAACACTGTGGATCACCATCCGTTTGGAATACTGTTCTGAGTTTTGCAGCTGATTGTATTTGTACTTATAATTATGATCCCAACACAGAGAAGGTCTTAAGCACGGGTATGTAGCTGTGTTACTGGTTTATTTATCAAACGTCAGCTTACAGCTGAGGTGGGCATTTTGCTGCATTAATTGAATGGAATAGTTTACATAAACAGTTTGTTATATCAGTGGGTCTTTAACAGTAGAATAATTTTGGGCCTATTAACAGAAAAATAAAATCTGAGTAAATTATACACGGTTTGTTCTTAGGTGGTAACAGGTACAAGACCTCATCTACTTTCTACTTACATTCTTTGGTAGATATCTGAAGTAGCTAATATAATGGTCATACTACTAAGACATTGGCTGTTCCTTCAGGTTCAACTTAAAAAAACTATTGACATTTGAAAAATATGGTGAGATGACAACTAACTTACCTGTTATACTACACAATCTGTTCAATTATGCATATCTTCATGTATTACTATTACATCCTACTGTCTCTGCCAGTTGTCCTTTGTTGAGAAAGATTTGTCTGAAGGACAAGTATCCTGATCACAGGCCTTCCTTAAGCCCTTGGAATAACAAATGCATACTAATTTTTTTCCATTTGCAGAGGATAGGTGTGATCATGACCTTGAGCAACCAAAAAGTACACAACATATACACAAGCACCAAAAAAAGTATCACAGATAACTTCATGTGTATAGACATTGATTCATGTGTTACTTGGCACTAGGAAATTTAAGAGAATAATAAGGTGCTTGCTTTTACGTTTTAAAGACAGTGACATACAGAAAATGATTGATTACAATGGAGAGAATTGCATAATACAATGTTCTCCTGACTAGATAAATGTATTAGAAATGGGAGAAAGACCAGTGGGTGATATATAGCAAAATAAATACAAGTTCACAGTGTAAGAACACTGGAAAGAAAGCAAAAGCCTCTTCTATTTTCAGATATGAGTACAGAAAGAGTTTCAGGTAAGAAATGGGGGAGAATACACTTTTTCCGCATAGGACTGGTTATAAATTCACCTGAATATAATAATAATTGTTTGATAATTTGCATTGTAGTGCAAATCTTCAGTCCCAAAATAGAAGGCTAGTCCCCAAATAGGACATAAAGTGAGTCACTGTAGAAAATGTACAAATAATAAAAAAAGAGGAGCTTAGAAGCACTCAGACAACACTGGCTGCTTTGATGATAGGTAGTAGTTGCAATAGCACAATTTCACAACATTTCAGAGGGAATTATGGCAAAGACAAGTTTTCTTTGCCGCCTCCAGTGTTTCTTTGGAGCCATTCCAAGTGAAATGCAGAAACATTTTAAGCATATTTGACTGACATTAGCTATTTGGAGGAACTTTGCAGTGTACTTGGAGTGACTAAGATCTGATAGTTTATGAGATAGGCTGTTAGAAAATATGAAAAGATAGCCAGTGTCAGTAAAATATTGCTGTGATATTCATCATTTGTTACAAAGAACAGGATAAAGGGATTAATTCTACAGCAATGTTTTACTGACACTGGCTGTCTTTTCCTATTGGCATACACTGGTGTCTTGGTTTTGGCTGGGACAGAGTTAATTTTCTTCCTAGTAGCTGGTACAGTGCTGTGTTTTAGATTTGGGATGGGAATAATGCTGATAACACATTGATGTTTTAGTTGCTGAGCAGTGCTTATACGAAGTCAAGGACTTTTCTACTTCTCTTACCGCCCTGCCAGTGAGGAGGCTGGGTGTGCACAAGAGGGGAGGGCACAAAGCCAAGAGAGCTGACTTGAACTGGCCAAGATATTCCATACCATATGACATCATGCTGCAGAATAAAATGGGGGCTTATAGGGTGATGGCAGTGTACTACTCTGGGTCTGGCTAAGCATCAGTCAGCAGGTAGTGACAAACTGCATTATGCATCACTTGTCTTGCATATTCTTTTATCATTATTTTTACTATTTTCTCTTCTTTTTCAGCCCTATTAAACTGTCTTTCTCTCAACTCATGAGTTTTATCTTTTCTCCAGTTCTCTCCCCCACCCTGTCATGGGGGGGTGAGAGAATAGTTGTGTGGTGGTCAGCTGCCTGCTAAGTTAAACCACAACTGGTCAACCTTGATACATACTCCCTAGTGAATATTAAAAAAGGACAAGGGAAAATACAGGAAAATCTGCAGGGAGAGGTAGTTGTTCAATCAAAGGAGGTTCAAAACAGAGGTTCACCACTTTGTTTCAGCCAGAAGGAAACAGGTCTGCACCAAACAGAGAGATATTTTTTAATCAGCATGAAAAGGATAGCTGAACTCTGTGGCAAATTAGGTTACCTATTAATAATGAGCAGAATTGAAAGGGGTAATAAATCAAGCAGAGTGCAAGCAACACTGTCTAGATCAGACAGCAGCTTGGGAAGGATAAGAACAAACTGAATTTTGATGAGGACATTTTGGTAGAGTACAAGAAGCCATACTGGAAAGCTTCTAAGGTGCCACTGAATTCTAATTTTATTAGTAACTGAGAGATAAAAATCCAGACAGCCATTTGTAGGTAACACCATTAATAAGACATGAAAATGAGATAAGACAGGTGTATATATTGGGAGATTTATATTGTCTCTCTATCCTTTTTGATTATTTTTGCACATTCTCAGTGTGAAGGAGAAAGTTTTATTGCTCTCATAAATTATTATCTCTCACAAGAATATGTCCCACCATTTACACACACTGAGCAACACTGCGCTCCAGGAGCAATTTCCTTCATCTCCTTGAAGATTTCCATGGACTTAAGTTTGACTTGATGTTGCTGACAGACTCAAGATGAGGAGCATAATCGTTCCACATCAATAAGTATGCAAGTACCTGAGAATCCAAGTTTCCAAGAATTGCAGAGAACTGTTAGTCAACCCTCTGTCAAGTTTATAATGAAGGTTCATTTCCCCTGGAAGTGGAATACCCCAAGATTTTATCTCCTCATCCGTAAGAAGCACTGAGATTTTAATGCTTGTTTGAATTCATATAAAAGCCTTACTGCTTTCTGTGTTCATGTACATCCCCATTGTTATGAGCATTTAATTTAAGGCCATTATTTTCAATTAGCTTTCCCAGTAGTCCTGTAATATCTATCCCTCAGCTGAGAAACAGGTTACGAGATACAAGCAGAAAGATTTATTTATAGACATATTTATGCATGTATTTATTTATTTAGAAAGATACTTAAGTATTTAATTATTGTGGTGGTTTGAGCCCATCCATCTGGCAACAAAGCACCATCCAGTCACTTCCTTACTCCTACCCTACTCTGGCAGTATGTGGAAAGATCTCATGGGATGAGGAGAAAATACAGCGAAACACTCAAGGATCAAGACAAAAGACAGGGAGAGTTCACTCACCAGTTATGGTTGCCAGCAAAAGACTCAACTTAGGGAAACAAAATCAATTTAATTTAAACAAAATCACCACTAATTAACCAATTGAATCAGAGGAGGACATTATCTCATTTATTATGAATACAACCAGATCATAAATAAATATACCTCCCCCTTCCCTTCTTCCCCAGCCCAACTCTGTCACCTCCTTCCCTCCTCAGACAACCCCCACCCCCCAGCAGCACAGTGGGGCAGGGAATGGGAGTTGCAGTCAGTCCCAGTTCGTTCCATGTTGATTCTGCAATTTTTTTCTCCTCTTGAAGGGAAAAACACCTCACAGTCCTCCCCTGCAGCAACGTGGCATCCCCCCCATAGGAGGGAGTCCTCTACAAATTTCTCTAACTAGCATGAGTTCCTTCTGTGCACTGCCATCCTCACAGCAGTGGATTGCCCCAGCACAAACCCCCTCAGAGATGAGTCCTCTACAGGCTGTAGTTGAGACTCTTCTCTGCTGTTGATCTTTTACAGTTGCACCATGGGCTGAAGGGGTGTGGCTGCTCTGTGTGCCTCCCCACTTGCTTCTTCATTAACCTCGGTGTCCACATGGTTGTTTTTCTCTCATCCCACTCCTCTCCAAGACAAAAAGAACTCTCAAAACAAAGGAACTTTCCCAACAGTTTTCCCCTCTTAAATATGTTTATCGCAGATGCACTGTTTGGCCAAGCCTTGGCTAGAGGCATATTTGTCTTGGAGCTGGGCAGCCTCATGAATCTTCTTAGAGGAGCCCACTCTGGTAGCTCCCTTCTGTGTTATCACCACTCCACCCCACCTCTCCCAGGGTGCAAACTCAGAACAATTATTTTAGATTATATTTGGCTTAGGAAAAAAATTTAGGTTGTTTTCTAAATTGCCTCTCAAATATAGGGCAACTGAGAAGATCAGCTACAGAGTCTTTTTTGAAGATGTAATCTCAGTTGCAGATGTCTGTAAAAATTTGCTCTAGTTTGGGCTGCAGGTAGTTCAGAAGTAATTCTATATAAATCACCACGTGAATGCTTGCTGGAACTTTCATTGTATTTTGAGCAGGTTTCCTGCTCTTCCATTTTTGAGCAGACTAACTAAATCAATATGGTTTTATATTACTTTTTTATGATTACACAACTGAAGCAAATTGAGAGGATTGGTTTACGATTTGACAGAAAATCAAGATGTAAAAAGGTTCTTTCATGAATATCAACTGCTCTGCAGAAACAGACTGCATTTCATATTTACAAGTGGTAACTCAGCTGTTTGTCATTTCTTCCGAAACCTTACAGCAATACCTGCTGTGGCTACCCAGTGCTTTAGGTGCCTGACCTTACCAAAAAATCATGAATTGCTATTATCCTTAACTGCTGCAGAGAAGAAAAACTGCACATCTAGCTATTATTTAATTTCCTCAGACAAATTCACCAAAGAAAGTTTTAGGGTTTAAGGAAACAGTCCAGCAGCAGACTTCAAGAAAAAGAAACTCCTGTTTTCAATGCATGACTTCTCTCCAGCCCTTCCAACAGCACTCTGAAATCTTAGTTCTTATTTTTCTGACATTGTATTGAGGTTGGAAAAGATGGGAAATTGAAAGGCACTAAAATTTCAATTTTAGTTTCCCTTTGTACAATGGAAACGCTAGATTCTCTCTTTGCTGGTGAAGAAGAGACTGAGCTTTTAGAAATACCCGTGCACATTCAGTTTGTGATATCAGTTATGACAGAGGAAAAGACTTTGGAATATATGTATAGTCCTCATTGATGATGGTATCAAGTCATGAAATGGGAAAAAAGGTTAATTTTTTTCTATTTCTCTTCTGCTCATCTCTGGATAAAAAAGTTCATACAGAATTTTAGGGAGGAAAAAATTAACAATCAGGAGCCTGTAAAGACTGAGGACTCTCTTTAAAGGCTTATAAATTCTGCAAGTCTTTTCTTGGGGAAAGAAAGGACAGGAATGTTTTATACTGTTTTTCTAGCTATAACAGAAAAAATGAATCAGAAATTTCTTGTAGTTCTTCCCTCACTATTAATTTCTCCCTGATTTAAGTTTCTGACTCTTCTTCCCTTCTTTGGGAAGGAAAGATTACAATCAAGATAGATCTAACAATATAAAACATGTATTCTTGGCAATAGGTAGCTAAGGCTATAAGGAAAGACAATGTATTTTTGTGAGAAGTAATTTGTTAAAGGAGAGCAACCAATTGCTTATATGAGAGAATTTAAAATGCGATAAAATTAGGGGGGAAATATAGACTGTATATTAATTGATATAGAGCATTTAAATAATTAAATTGAATTATTTTTATTCTACAACAAAATTTTATTACTTTTGGTCAAATTATTATAGTTTATTTGTCCAATATCAGCAGATAAACAATAATTAGTAAAATAGTGGTAGTTAACCTTCTAAATATCCAGGGTTTTTATTTCATTTTTCTTTCTTAGAGTTGTATGTAGGCTTTCCACTAGTCTCCATGAAAACATGAGAAAGAAACTGAAATCATATACGAGTAAAGCAACTTCTCCTTTTCCAGGGTTGTTCACTCCATGGTCACTGCTTCCTATCTGTCTCTCCTTTTAAACTGCATTGACCCACAGACCTGTGTTATTGAAGTCTCAACTTTTTCAAGGACTTCTGAACTCTTTCTCAGCTATTCTTTTCTTGTCTCTGCTGGTTCTTCCTTCCTCCAAAAAGATTTCTCTTCCTGAATTTTCCACACTGAACTACTTCTTTAAGCTTTTTCTTCCAACTGACACCTGTTATGGAAGGGGAACTAAGGGGAAACAGAGACTAGTTTAACTTATTTACAGAGGATGAATTCAAAGATAAAATCACCCTAGGATGCCATTAATCTATTTCTAGGTATTTTTGCCTGGCCTGATTGTCAATAAATAAAGTACCTCTAGCCCTGCAGAGTTTTTGTGATGAGAAGTTTAGTGAACCCTCTTCTGCTCACATTTTAAAAGTAACATCAGAAAAACAGGAGGATGAAATTGGTAAAAAATAGAGTTAAAAACTAAGATATAATACCATTTACATGTTGTCAAAAGTGTTTGTGGTGTTTTTAACTCTGAAGGTTTCAGATTTTCTGATTTGAAGCATTTGAAACAGCTCAGAAGCTTATATTTGTCATTATCTTATGTTTGTTAATTTACAGCTCTGAAAAAAAAGGAATTGCCATTAAGATTTCCCGTTTTATGTCCTTTGCTTCACCTGTTTAAAAATGTCTCTGGAAATTAATATAGTTTAATATAGTGTGATATGTCATAATTTATGTGCCCCCTGGAGCACTAGATGGTGTTTACCTTGTCAAACGTGTGAAAAACATGCATCTCAAGTCACAATACAAGCAAATATTGACAGCTGGTTTTGTTCATTAGGCAGTGCTGTCCACCAGAAGAGTCATGAGCTGAAAACAAGAAAAAGCACAGATAAGAAATAATGACTGTGAACAAGAGAATTTTTCCAAAGTTGTATGCCATCTAGTTCATGGAATTATGTCTAGGAATATATCACAGACAGTTCATGGGAATATGTCTGAAAATATATCACAGACATATTCTTTGAAGGGTTTCTGCATTTCTATTACTCCTGTAATGGATTATAAAAAGCAAGATTTTTTAAAAATAAACTGTTTTTGGAAGAACAATGAGAATAATAACATGAGTTTATAGTAATTTAATAGTTAAAAAATGAGATTAAGCTCTTAGTTCACTGTTCTGGCTAATCTGTAGATTAAATTCAAATGTTTTAAAGGAGATACATATTAACATCAAACTGATTAGGAAGGTGACACTGGACATAAGTGAGATAATTTGATTACCCAAAATATTCAAAAAGCAGGCCAAAAAATGGTTGATTTCCAAGAGGCTACTGTTGGTTTTCAGGGACTTTCAAGCCGAGTTTTTGGCAAGCCTGTGAACAACATTTCCAACCCTTCACCTGCGAGGTGCACTGCATGCCTCCACCAGGCCTGCAGATCACTTATCTGGGCATCCATCCTTGTCATCCTGCCTGTGGCTCCAAACCTCCAGGCTTTCTGCACTGCTTGGAGGGCCCTGCGGCTAGCACCACGAGGTGTTCCATTAGCTTATTTAACTATACAGAATGATTTTCACATCCTGGAAGGACAATAAAATGGTTGTGCAGAACATTTTCTTCAAAACAAGTGTGAAATGTGTAGTCTCACCTGAGACAACTTGCTAGGTGTTTATTGTACAACCACCTGGCAAATGCCTTTCTTTCACCCTGGGGAATAGGAAAAAGTAACTGAGGAAAGGAAAAGGAATCTGAGAAAGAAGACAATGGCCAATATACAAGGGCTAGCACATTTTTTTATTTCTCTAATTTTTCCTTTCACAGCTGCCTGCCCTCCCTCAGCCCGTTCTTTTTTGCCCTTGTTCCATTCCAAACTCCAGTTTTATTCTGTCATATAATTCAGTATCTTCCCTGCCTGTGGTTAAAATTTTCTGTTTCTTGCAATATATTCTATGACTCTCTTACATCAGTTGTTTTGCCACGTGTACTTTCATTGCAGGAAAGGACTCAGTATATTCAGCCTTTCTATGGCAATAACAGAAGTATGGTAATAGTAACTGTGAGGGATTCAAGCATGCTTGGTTATGAATAACTTCAAAAAATTTAGATACTCTACTGAATCCGTGCTGAGTTTGTGCAGGGTTTTTCTTTTATTATTATTTTATTTTCTCCAAGGTGTGTGATGGGTTTTAATTACCCTTCCTGTGTTGGAGCAGACAGGCAGACTCCAGGAGCTCTCCTGCTACCTCCGTTCAGATGCTTGCACACAAAGGCAGGGCTCTGGACCCCTGTGGAGAGGGCGCCTGCAAGTCTGAGTCTTGTCGAAAACTCATTTAGATCCCATCTCTGATAATTGACCACAGTGCACGTCTATCTACTATATAAACGGGAGTCTTGTCGAAGAGACAGAACAAGCAACAGGCACGAGCAACGAGCACAGGGCGTGAAGGCCGCAAGCTGCAGAAGCAGCAGGACGCTGTCTCTTCTCGGAGACAAGCTAAGGCAGAGAAAGGGATCTCGCTCTGTTCTAAGACGTTAGAACAGAGGCTATGAAATATTGGAGTTGGGATGCCGACGACAATATTTTGGTAAGAAATTGCGTTTCTGTAAGCGAGAGATTCCTCTATTAGCTAGTGGAGATAAAGCTATTGTGAATGGTCTCTCTAGATTGTTGGTAAATAGTTCTCAATTTGCATTGGCAAAGAGAAGGTATTCGGATTTAAATCGGGAGCTGATTTACTTGCGAAACCGGTTTTTCCCTCGTTTTAAGTTGTCAGTTACCTGTAAGGTATTGTTCTGTGTAAAAATTTCCTAACCAGACATCATTCGAACTTGTTTAAGGGAACCTAATAAAACCCGTATTTTTTTATAATTGTCTGCGGGGTATTTTCGTAACAAGGTGTTACTGAAACTGTCAAAACATTTAATTATAACTTCTAAGAACCTGATTCACCTTTTTATTTGTTTGAAAATACTTTAGTTTAGGATGTATCTTACATCATAAATTGCTATATGTTGTACCATAACATTTTTGTCCAGGAAAAAATGTCCATATCCAGATTCTGGCACACATGATTTCCTCATTGAACATTTCTATTTTGAATTGAAAAGGTTTATGGAAATTTCAATTTTCTGCAGAGCCACACTTCTCACGTAAACCTTATTCTTCCTAAAAATCCCAGGGAGCTTTCTTTCAAAACCCAAATGGTTTCCTGCAAACGCACTTTGTATGTCAAGTGTATGATGTCTTAAACATCTTGATCATACACAATCCATGAGGCTATGGATGGGACATGTTCTGCTTAACTTATGTAAATATCCTGTATGTAAATTTTCCTGAATGTAAATTTGCAAGGGAAGTACCTGAGGAGTCCATCTAGTCATGAAAGCGTTTGTGGAAATAAAAGCCTCTGAACTGCAGTACTACCCAGGCTGGACATCTTCTCTGCAAAGATCTTTAAAGGCTTCTACTCTCCCCATTAACCACACCGAAACACGAACATTTATTTCACACAGGCTGCTTCTTTCCATACATAAAAGTAAATGGACTTTGGATGCCTAGATTAGATGGTCTGGATCCTGTTACGCCTGTGATATTTCCATATGACTTGTAGCTACAAACCTACTCTTTTTCTACAGCTTGTGGTTTTATGTCACTAATGCAGAAAAGAGATGATGTAGAGGATAAAAGTTAACAAGTTGCAATTTCTTTATCTTATTTTACACAGTCAGATTCACGGTTATGGGAAGTGTCTTCTTGTTTTATAGTACCAGTACATTATGTACCAGTAATGGAAACCATACTTTCTTGTGCAGTCCCCTCCCCACTCCCAGCATTTGGAAAGGGCACAGGAAGATGACTATGTCATCTAGTGCTGTTCTTTAGACAGGCAAACTATTAAAAAGATATAACTCATATTTTTCTGAATGAATTTTGTCTCTCTGAAATGATTGCAAAAACTCTTTTCCTAATGGGATTGCATAAATAATGGCACTGCAGGTGGGCTAACGCACATGCAGAATATAACTAGCACTAAAACTGTGTAAAGCAGTGTGGAGGCTGACTGCTACTTCTTGTACTCGTTCACAAGATGGATTAGTGAATTAAAATCTCATTACCTGTGTTACATTGTGTAGCCTTGTTATGTGTAATTATCAAAGACAGTTTGCTGCTATAACTTGATGATCAAATCTAAGGAGAACTTCTTCAAAATAGAAGTGAGTGTTAATAGCATCACAAGATTCCAGATTATAAACCATGTGCAATTTACCAGTGTTGTCATGCTATTGTTTTTCAATGTTTTTAAATGTTTGTCCTTCACTCTGCTGGTACACAGCCATAAGTCAAATCTCGCCTTCACAGAATTAAAGGTAAAGCAGGAGATGAATCTTCTTTTTCTTTTTCTGTTAACTCAAAGTCTCATTTAAGACACTTAGAGTCAAGGAAAAAGAATGGGAAGCATAAGTTACATTTGAAATCTGATTTTTGTAAACACTAACTCTGAGTGACCATACGACTGCTAGGAGGAAGTACACTGTCCTTCATAAAACTGAGATTGAGCCTTTCCTCTGGGACATCTATATTGGTGTGAGAATAGTGTTAGACTTGAATTCAGAACAAGACTAGAATAAAGACTGCATTTCACCAATGTCAGTAGCTTCCGAACGCGAGGCTAGGAGAATGAAATGTGTTATTATGATCAGAACTGCATGAGTTGAGGAGAATGACTTATCCTAACTCAATATCCTTCAGAGTAATAACTTTTAGAGTTACTTCTCCTTTAATCCACAAAATGTAATTTTGCCAGAACTGTTATAATAAATGGTAGAAACCTGACAAAGCACATCCCTGTACATTAGTCATAAAGGTGTTTTGTGGAAGTTTTTTTTTTTTTAAATCAGCAGG
>NW_010422546.1:62487-72475 GCF_000710305.1 Buceros rhinoceros silvestris
CAGGAAACTGTTAGAGTTTAGAAAAGTTCTTATATTCAGGTATGAATATGTCACCTGTGAATGCTCAGGAGTGAAAATACAAAATGAACACTCAGTTCATTTCTAACAGGTGACTTGGTTGCTCTTGGAAGGTCACTGCTGTTGCTGTCTCAGCAGCTGGAGAGGCTGGTGGGCAGGTGAAGCAGTCTGCATTCCAGGTGGGCCACTGAGTCTGCAGCCTGCTACTGTTGGAGAACAGCCTCTCAGCCCAAAGCTGACTGGGACCGAGTGGTTCGCATGTAATGGGTACCCTGTTCAGTTTTAAAGAAATCTTGCCTTTTTAAAGGGCTTTGTGAAACTTTGACTGCGAAAGTTACTTCATGTGTAAAAATTTACCTTTTATTTTTTCTCTTAGACCTTCATTAGGAATTACTGAGGCACAGAGAAAGAGAGCAGGACTGACACTGATGGTAATCTCTGCTAAAAGTTAGTGGAGATAATTATCTTGTCTTTGTCACTCCAGTCTATAGTTTAATTTGCTGTGCAGAAGCTGAAGACAAATCCATGGGCTATAGTAGTTATTTAAGGATTAAATTTTTCAACTTTTATTCTGAATAGAGTCCTTTACTCTTCATATGTAGTGCAGCAGAATTCATTAGGGCTAATGGATTTTGTGAACTTACCTAAAAAAATCTGTGGAGAAAGTAGAAAGGCTTAGAAGCAGAGAATCACAGAACAGTAAGGTTTGGGAGCAACCTCTGGAGATCATCCAGTCCAACCCCCTGCTAAAACAGGAACAGCTAGAGCAGATTGCACAGGACCATGCCCAGGTGGGTTTTGAATACCTCCAGAGAAGACTCCATAACATCTCTGCGCAGCCTGTTTCAAGGTTCTGTCACCCTTATGGTCACATGGAACTTCAGTTCATGCCTGTTGCGCCTCGTCCTGAAACTGGACACTGCTTAGAAGACTCTGGCCCCATCCTCCTGACACCTGCTGTTTAGATATTGATAAGCTTTGATAAGATATCTTAGATGTCTCTTCTCCAGGCTAAAAGATCCAAAGTATCTCAGCCTTTCCTTGTAAGAGACATGCTGTAGCGCCCTGCTCATCTTTACAGCCTCTGCTGGACTTTATCCAGTAGTTCCTTGCCTCTCGAACTGAGGACCCCAGAACTGGACCCAGGACTCCAGATGCGGCCTTCCCAGAGCAGAGTAGAAGGGGAGGAGAACCTCCCTCAACCTGCTGGTGACACTTTAAATGCACCCCAGGATACTATTGGTCTTCCTGGCCAGAAGGGTGAACTGCTAGGTCATGGTTAACTTGTTGTCCACCAGAACTCCCAGGTCCTTCTCCTCAGAGGTGCTTTCCAGCAGGTCAACCCCTAACTTGTGCTGGTGCAAGTGGTTATTCCTCCCCAGGTGCAGGACTGTACACTTGCTGTTGTTGAATGTCACTCAGTTCCTCTCCTCCCAACTCTCCAACTAGTCCAGGTTTTGCTGAATGGCACTTTTGCTGTCTCAGTCACTCCTCCCTGTTTTGTAACATCAACAAACTGGCTGAGGGGATATTCTGTTCCTTCCTTCAGGTCATTGATGAATATATTGAATAGACTGGACCCAGTGCTGACCCCTGGGGAACAGCACTATCTGTAGGCCTCCAAATAGACTGTATGCTGCTGTTCATAATAGTTTTTCTAAGGAAGAGGGCTCTTTTGAATATGAACTTCTTGTATTGAATTGTGTGTGAGCACACTTTTCATTTCCGTGTTTTCCTTCCAGTGGTATGACAGGTGGGTGTAATCTCATAGACAGTTATGCTCCTAAAAGCTTTTGGAAAAGACAGAAAGAGAGAGTAAACTTGCTCTTCCCTGTGATGGATAGGGGGAAGGAGACTTTACATCCCATTGGCAAGAGATAACTGGGCAACCCTTGTGCCTAGGCATGGGGGCCACCACACTTGCAGCTGCAAACAGACGAGAACACTAACTGTCCTTTGCTGAGTGGAAGTTTAATAAAATTTTTAGACAGATATGAGATTATTGTGTCATGATTGGAAAATAGGTGTAGGGGAAAAAGGACACAAATCTAATTTGGCCTCTAATTCACCACAATCTTTTGGCAGAGAGCAGAGCTGATTTTACTATTTCTGTTTATGAGGTACAGTCATAGCTAAGACAACCTCATACAAGGCAGTGTATCCCAAGTGCTCATATAATCCATATCAAAGCTAGAACTCAGCACTGTGGTCTACCTGTTGTACCTCTGCCTGACACCTTCCTTCTGCTGTTCTCCTGAACATTGGTCTATCTCTGCTTTGCTTCAAAAAGTGTAATTTTGAAAATTATTTTCTATCAATTTGTTTTAGAAAATGATTCCGACTTTTGATTTAGAGTGGGAACAAGGTAAGTATGTAACTGTGTAGTCATCAACTGCGTCCTGCCGTACTAGAAACAAAACCTTCCACACACGAACAAGATTAGATAAAATCAGTAACTGTGCACAGAGCCCACTAAAATTACATGTGGAATCTAGAAAGGGGATCAGCCCTTCCACAACTGCAACTTGAATCATTAGATCTGAATTATTAATTCTTAAATTATTTTATGATCTTTCTGACAGTAATACAAAATCATGATTTCAACTTATATCTGTAATTAAATTGTTTATGAACATATTGACATAACATATTATTATTACCTACAGTTTCCAGTTAAAACTACTTTTACTTTATTTTAGCCATTTAGTACATACACACTGTACTTTTGCAGAGGAGAAAAATGTGAACTGTTTTGCAATGAATTTATTAACAATGCTTACAAAAATAGCTGTACTAATATTGAATTACAACACTTGTATTTTAGATCATTAACCAGTCTTTTCTACTGTAAAATTGAGGTAGAAGAATAATGAGATGCAATTTTGGCAATATCTTTTTATTGTAACCAGACTACCAGCTACTGCATTGTTTATGAAGTGATGAGCCTTGCACCGAATGGGAATTCACATGTAATAAAATATCCTAGAAACTGTTTCTTGCGTAGTGAGAACAAAGTGTTAGAGGAATAAAAGAAAAAAACTTCTGCTGATGTTTCTCCTGGACAGAGTTGTTGCAGGAGTATAATATAATTTCTATCATTTCTTTCACTGGAACTAATGATTTGTCTCAGATTGAATGACGTGAAAGTCAAACATTTTTTTTTCCTATGATGCAAATGTGATGACTTAAACTGGACATTATATAGCACTTTGCTCCATCGAAATGGTGAAGCAAACACTGAACAACTGTGTTTTGTGGATCAGATTGCTTATAACATAAATGGCTGTGGAGTGTATTGCAGGACAAACTTACCTTGCAGAGTAACCAGCTTTACTGGTGCATTATTTACAATTCAAGTTTGTCAAACAAATTTGCCTCTAAGGACTCAGAAGTAATTTGCTGTGAAAGATCTAGAGGGATCTAACACTCTTCCCAAGGCATTGAGTTTCTAGGCATTTCCTCTGGTAGTGAGGTGTTTGGCCAAAGATTAAACAAAAAATTGCACCTTGCTTTCGTATTTATTAATAGATAAATGCAATATCAATTAACCTATATACATGTAGCCCTGCAGAGGGCTTAGGGTCATATCTACCCTCCATGAACACAACCTCCACCCCAGAGGAAGTGCAATTGCATGGACTTAGGCATTCAAACCTTGTCAGGAAACTGAATATCCCTCTACAACAGCCCCGCAGTTCGACCTGTTCAGCATATCTGATGGTCAATAAATTTTAAGAGACAGTCGCTGTCATTTTACAATCTGTGCAATCTGCTGCTTTGAAGTTCTAGTTTGTCCTAGATATTTCAGGTTTTTGTCTTGAATACTTCTGTCATCTTGCACGTAGTTTTCAGATTCCAAAGCCTTAGAGATATTCATACAGTGAATAGTGAATACATGCATAATATTGAGGATAAATTAGACTGCATTTGAAATACTCTTTTGTAAGATGTAATTCCAATGTTCGTGCCACTAGACTTCTCTGACATAAATTTAGTGTGACGCATAAATCGACATGGGCTCCCCAAAACAGTTTTGTAAAAACAGTATGCCTATTGCATTCCAACAGTCCTTCTATAATAAAATGTGAAACAGATTTGATTGTTTAAAATAAGCAGTGAAACAGAGATGTCAGTTCCATTACTGCCTGAAACTCTATATGACATAAGAATACACACTAAATTCTGACTGAATAGCTGATGCTAATATACCAGATAAAAGTCAAAGCTTAAAAAGTGGCATTCAATTTGGAATATTCCAGTGCGGAACTGGCCTCCAAAGCCGTTATTTGATTTGTCTCCCAGCTTTTCGATTCTAGTCAGTGCTCTGACTGATCTCTTGTCTTCCAAGGATGCTTTATGAAGAACCATCATTTAGATTCCTTGTGCTCACATATTTTATCACTGTATGAATGTGTATGTATGGATAAAAATATGGCATAAACCCCTCAAAACAATCAGCATTTTGAAAATAATGCATTCAGAGACTTTTTAGTTCCTATAGTTCAGCAGCTAAATCCCTGCTATGAATACCAAAAAACAATAAATAAGGTACTGCTGTGACTGCAGATGTGGTTGATTGAAATCCTAACCACATTTTATAATAATTAAGATTACAATTTATGCCATATAGTTTATATCTCTTTTGTGCTTGTTTGGAGCACGGTATTGTTCTGATGACACTGATATAATTCCTTGTTACATGCACAGCATAATGACTCAAAGCATATTCGAAGAGAGTGAACAAGGTTCTGATTTACATTCCTATTAACTAAAGTTTGGTTTTCTGAACATAAAAGTTTCAAGCAATCTGGCTTTGTTCTTTTATTCTGTAACCACTGAAATATAGTGTTTGAAGTCTTCAAACTGAGTGAAGCACTGCTATGTGTCTGGTTTTTTGGTTTTGGTTTTTTTTTTTTTTTTTGGTGGTCATTTGTAAGGATGGTGATGAGGTAATTCGACGTTGGCAGTAAAGATGCCCTGCTGAGATTTGTATCAGTGGAAGTCCTGACAGTGTTCTGGCTATGCGTCCTTGCAGAATGATAATGGCGGTTGATTCCCAAATGCTCTCATCCAGAGTAAACTCACAGATTTTCAACAGTGCATGCAAAATCGAATTTTCTTGTCCCAGAGGTGGGACTCTGGTCTGGCTGGGACCAAGTTCCTGCTGTATGGAAAGGAGAGGAAAATTATTGAGGGAGTGGAAAGAGGAGCCAGAGCCCCTAGCAAACTGTGGCTGTACTTTTCTAGTGCTTCCAGCAGAGCAGCAGCACAAACTGAAGGGATGATAATAATAATAAAAAATACCAATAAAGTAATCTCTCTTGTTTTCATTGGCTCTGTGTATTTTCGATGTTGAAGAGCTGTGCCTGCAGGAACTTCCTCCAGAGAGTACTGTGACCTGTTCATCACCCAGCCCCAGAGGTGTGGACAAGTAGGCAGACAATGTGCTACATCCCTCAGAAGGAGAAAGTATATGTCCTGGGTCTATGGCAAGACCAGGGGCAATTTCTCAACCGTGAACTTTTAGGAGTTTATGACCTGATATGATTTAACTTCTAGTCCCACAAGAAAAACGGCCAAAAAGAAACTAAAAAGATAAGGCGTATGACTCTGTTAAGGAAGAAAAAGAACACCACCACCGCCAAAAAAAACAAAACAAAAAAGCCCCCCAAAAGCCCAAAGCCCTGCCTGAAACCCGATTCACATATTGTAGAGTAATTTATGCATGGTTAACTCTGTGTGCGTATGTATGTGTGCTGACGGTTGGCTCTGTTATTAGGACTATTAATGCCGACAGTAAAATTCTTAACTGGTCCTTCTCGATGGTGGACAACTAAATAATTCCATATTAGGCATTTTGTGTGTTCTTCAGTAACCATCTGAAATGCCAACAAAACTTGTTCTGCAGAAAATTAGTCCTGGAAAATAAGATGAGGAAAAACCTTGCAATGCAAAGTGGCTTCATATATTTTATTGTGGAGCCCTGTTATTATGGAAGAAAAAGAAACATGCTAACCTACACAAAGTAGTATGATATTCAAATATAGACCTGTTCAGTAATTTTTTTTCAGTTTTCTTCACCAGCTACCTATTTCTTGGGGGTGTTCTTTGGTGTGGGCTTTTTATTTCTGTATGTTTTTTGTTGTGGGTTTTTTTTTAATGTTATGCATATGGGAGCAGAAATGAGATATTAGTCCCACAGACGGTGGCTTTTTGTTCAACACTAGCTTTTAAAAATTATGCACGGTAACTTGAGTCAAACAGTACACAGTAGCCCAAGTTCCAGAAGGTGCCAAAATATAATAAAATTAGTGACTGAAACCAGGCTTTTGTTGTTTTTAATTAAATACTGAGAGATTAATATCAAGATACTCTTAATTCAAATAATTCTTATTACCTGGGGAGAGAAGACGTTACCGGCTCACACAAATGTTTTGTTTATTGTCATATAGGTATTTGGGGAGAGAGATAAGGAGGAGAGCAGAATGAGCTTTTGTAATGGCAATGCCCATATCTTGATGTAGATTTTTTTTTTGCCTGGCTGGAATTAGAATAGCCAGCAGAAAAATATTTTGTTCAATGATCTGTACTAACTGCACTTTTTTTGCTGAAATGGCCCTGCTGGCATTTTACCTTGTTTCAATAATCAGCTCTGAAGAACGCAAAGCCAGAGGGAACTTTTAAAAATCGGACGAATATAGAAGGCTGATCACAAAGAATCATTAGCTGTGATGACATTATTGCAGGATTCTGACTTGCTGTGATCAGAGACTTGGGCTTGCATTAACTATGAATCTCCTATTCTTAGGAGGAAATAAAAACACTTCAACTTTAAAAGCCTGAAATTTTACTCACTGCATACGGAGCAGAACACCTGTTTCTGTATTGTAAGCCAGAGAAATACCAAAAAAAGGAGGATGCACCCCTATATCATTTCAGTTATTCCAGAGAAATGATGCAGGCCTATTCTTAGGTTTTGGTTTTTTGAGATAGAGATAAAAATTCACCTCCCAGAAAAGGGAAAAGATAGATGTTTTTACATCAAAATAAATTCTAAAAAAAATTATGCATGGGTCCCAGTTGAAGAAAGTTTTTTTTTTTCAAATAATCTTGTACTTACAGCTTGGAACTAAAGTCCAACTAAATGCTATTTCACAATAAAACAAATAAAACCATTATATGGCACTGAACAATTTTAAATTGCTTACGGGGCAAGGGCCAGCTAAACCACAAACATGGTAAGTAAACCACAAAAGAAAAGATAAATCTCATATAGTACCTTTAGTAATGAATGATACGTGGCACATTTGATACTTTTTCCTCCTTTAGCATGTTGTAATAGGACATTTATAAGATCTTTACACCTGTAAGTGTTTAGCCGATATTAGGAGACATAGGCTTTTGTGGTTTTATTGCTTGGCTTTTGTCCAATTACAGGAGATTTAAAAGAGACTAATATAACCTTAAAAGAGTCACCTTCAAGACTGACAAGTAGAAACATTAACTTTCCTGGAAAACAACATGGTTTGTTTTTTTGGTTTTTTTTTTTCCCAAGTGTGACATGCTGATAGAGAAAAAAAACCCATTTATTATTTTCAGAACATTCTGTTTGATTGGGTGTGAATGTCTTGGCAGAGTACCTGGGATTCAGCTCTGGGTCAGCCAGAAAAGTTTCTTGGTTTTATTGTTAGGCAGGTGGAGTGTAGGGCCTGTTAACCACAGCAAACGATGCATAAAATAAAATTGCTTCAGCACATCCAGAAACCGCAGTGATGTTCTTAAAGTAGATTAAAACCTTCTGCAGTGTCCCCATGTAGTCCAGTGACTGCACTTGGAAAGGTTTTCATGCAGGAAGGTGAACTTTGGAGGCAATCTCATATATATCAGATGCACCATGTTCCAGATCCCAAGACCAGCTTAGACAAATCATATTGGTTTTCACGGGCACAGAGCAAAATGTTCATCTTATATGAGTGTGCTTAGTTACAAAACAAAGCTTCAGTGTCTACTGTATCTCCTTTTGTAATGCTTTGTGTTTATAGATGAATTAGTTTGTGACTTCATACCCCGTTCACACACACAACGGACATGATACTCTTACCTCTCTTGCTTCCTAAACTTTAATCTAGATTTTATTTTAAAAATAGGTACACCCCTAAACTCCATTGTGATCACCAGAAAATTTGGTGAGTCGTGATGCCCTGAAAGTTCTGCTAGCACACAAAAGAGCTACAAACATGAGTAGTTTGTTTACATATGTCTTTTTATGCATAGCTGGCCAGGAACCGTATGATAATCATGGTGTCAGTACACAAGACCTCACTCAATTTTGCTGGTGACTGTGCAAGACTAATTGAGTTGGTCTGGATTACTACCTAATATGAGTTTGAATGCACCTGCTTCAAAATTGAGACTCTCTGGTATCCAGATCCTTCATAAACATCCTTGTGGTAATCACCTGCTTTGGGCAACCCTCCGTAAGCTATGGGAATGAAGCAACTTTCAGTATTTTGGACCAGATCACTTCTGATCATTAAGCACATCATACAAAAAAAGGGAAAGAATAGAAAATCCCTCATTTTCCTCTTGTCTCCATGAGTGCTTATTTGTTCTAATCCCTTTTATCTAACTCAAATGCCATTGAAAACAGTTACAGATGAAGCCATGATAATTGGTATGGAATGAGACAAACTTTCTTAAAGCTAAAGGCAAAATTTAAAAATTAATACATTCTGCCAAATCAGTTTACAGATAGTAACTATGCCCTTTCTAAACCAAGAAAAAGATGGAGAGAGTAGAAGTTGCCCTGTAAGGGGAAGATGGAGAGGAGGAAAAAGCCGGTTGGGAGGTGAGGACTGGAACTGCTACACTTGAATGACTGAAAATTTGAAGCCATCTGTCACTTGTTTGGCCGAGGTTGAGCCAAGGTCCAGTAGCGATAATACCTTCCCCTATTCCAGCAGAAATAGGGGAAGGGAGAAAAGAATTTGTGAGACCTCTAAAATGCTTTTTGGAAAACTGAAACAAACTTTAATAACACAACAAACAGAAAAATATTAAATACGAAAGGAAAACCAGTGAGGTATGGTATTGAGGGTTTTGTAGGGGGATGTAACCTGCAGTCGGTAGCAAAAGAGAAACCTGACTGCGGCAGCAAACAAAGATGGCGACGGCCACGTGGCGGCAGTTACAAAGAAAACCCGTGGCAGTCAAAACGCCGCGGCGCCACGTGGGGAAAACCAAACCAACACAATTTTTACCAGTCTATCGTGGATTGAAGCAGAAGCAGAAGCGTTGGCGGCGAAAGCCGCGGGCAGGAGACAGTTCCCAAGCAGCAAAGGAATTTAGCTCCGGGGCGTGCAGTTTCCGCGGCGACTGCGGCTTACCAAGGCTGCAGGGACGCAAAAACAGAGAAAAGCGACGGGCAGCAAGGCACGAGCAGGCAAACCCAGCGGCGAAAAGCATAGCAAGCAGGGAAACGGCTCCTCGGACGTGCAGAGGGTCCGATCGCAGTGGTGCATGGTGGTCACTTTGCCAAAAAAGCGGCAGCGGCGGATCTCTGGACAAGCGCTGCTCGCAGTGGCATGCGGCAAGAGGGCTCAGTCCCTGCGGCATGGCTGTGTCGAATGCAGTGGCAGCGGTGATGGGGCTTGCAGCAGCAGTGAGCGCGCGGTGGCGGCGATTGTCCCCGGCGAGGGGTCTCTGGCACAGTGTGAGCGTGGGCTGGCTCCCAGGCTGCTACTGCTCAAGCGAGCAGTAGCAGCAGCGGCAGCTCTGGCATGGGTGACAGCAGTAATGAAAAGCAAGCAGGCAGGCAAGCAGGCACGGCTGGTCTCTGCGGCGACCGACAGCGCGTAAAGAACTGAACTCACGGCGTGGTCTCGCAACTTTCAAAGCGAAAGCGGTGCGAAAACTTTTAACCAATGGGGATGCTGCTTAACGTCACATGGCAGGGAATACACATACTATA
>NW_010422546.1:72752-73011 GCF_000710305.1 Buceros rhinoceros silvestris
GCTAGCCTCCGCGGTGACCGAGAGCGTGGGAAGAACTGTCCACGTGGCTTGGCCACGTGGCTTTTAAAGCAACAGCGGCGCGAAAGTCGAACAGACCCGTGAAAACTTTTAACCAATGAAAAATGGAGATGCAACTGACGTCACATGGCAGGGAATACAGTTGGTTAGTTAAAGCAAACTCTCCAAAAAGGAGAACTTTTGCAAACCCATCACACCATCCTACACATTTGACTTGGCACAAACCTTTCCAGCAGGCCTG
>NW_010422547.1:0-317 GCF_000710305.1 Buceros rhinoceros silvestris
CTGATAAGAGACTGATTATGAGATGTTTGAAGGGGCTTTTAGCAATATGCAACGCTTATGATGGGGTGATTATAGGCAGGAACTATCTCCGTAAAGTGAGGACGTCAAGAGGAATGCTGGGATAAAAAGCCGTGGGGAGATAAAAGTGGGAGGGGACGGCGAGTGGTCCAGAACACGGGCTGATAGTGCGATCCAAGATCCGTGTCGAAGACTGGATAAAATCCCTTGGGTTCAGGCACTCATCGTCGCCCTGAGGACCCACTTAGACCGCGACTGCTCCTGTGGAGGCAAATGCGAACTCCGTGAAGTGCAGATGC
>NW_010422547.1:524-2829 GCF_000710305.1 Buceros rhinoceros silvestris
TATAGAAGGATATTAAAAAAAAAAAAAAAAAAAGGAGAACGCAAAATAATAGTTTGCACTATTTATTTTGGTCCAAGCAATTTTAATTCAGCTTTTACTATAAAAGGAATGCCTTTTATTTTATTTTTTTCTTTCCGTAACAAACAATGCTAATTTCCCTGGTTACGGTACATTCCCTTAATTTCCTAGAGGATTTCACCCTATTTTTGTTTGCTAATCGACCTGACATTGTGAAACGACACACACAGCTCTAAGTCCCAGAAATTCGCGGATGCCTTCACTTGGTTTTAAATAACTTTGTTCGTGAATCAGCAGGAGAAAGTAACAACAGGGGCTGACCTCCTGTCAGCAGGTGCTTAACAGAGGTGCAAGCTACTGGCAGATGTAGCAAGCGGTGTCCACATTTGTGCCCTCTCCCAGAAATTCGCGGATGCCTTCACTTGGTTTTAAATAACTTTGTTCGTGAATCAGCAGGAGAAAGTAACAACAGGGGCTGACCTCCTGTCAGCAGGTGCTTAACAGAGGTGCAAGCTACGGGCAGATGTAGCAAGCGTTGTCCACATTTGTGCCCTCCATCTGCCAGAAGTCAGAGAGACAATTGTGACTTTTTCAAGTGCCAGCTGATTGTGGGAGGCTCAGAATTGTCATCATATCTTTTTCGCTTCCTTGAAGTCCAGGTTGCCTGCCACCCGTATCTCCGCAGTGTCAGGGTTCAGCTCGGAATTGTCATCAATATCTTTTCGATTTCACAAGGAGAGCTCCAAAGGCTGTATGTCCCCTCCTAAAACCATCAGAAGTTAAGAACCCATTCAGCATCAATAGCAGCACAGATCTCCACTGTACCTCGGATCAGCTGCAACTGATTTTCAAAGAATATTTTAAAGGAGAGAGTGCCGGAATCGCTCTGCAGACAGACCTCAGATCTCCTTTGGTCCAGCCACTCCTTCGGGGTTGGGTTGTTTTTTTTTTTTTCCCCGTTGAGAGAGGGAGAAATGCTGCTGGTTCTCCTTCGGCACAACGCAGGACAGATTTATTTCTTGGTATAAGCACTTGCTGTCTAGTAACATCTTTTGTTTGTGAGATGATCTGCTCTATATTCTCCCCTGCTTAGCATTCTGCTTCAAAGAATAAAGGGAAATGCTCTGCTTCAAAATTCTGAGGTCACTAACCTCCTCAAAGACATTCTGCACTCACTAATCTCTAGAGATGATGCTGTACAGAAGACACCTGCCAGATATCTACTCAAACCTTTTCCAGCCTATATCTTCTGAAAGCAACGAATTCTTGCTATCTAGTCTCTAACCATGGCAAAGTCAGTACTTCTCAGTGGAAAATAAAGCCTGTCAGGTTCAAAACTTTGCGACTATACACACCTTCTGGAGCCAACTAAATTATTATTTTCAACTTTGTAAACTTTGTGCTTAGTGCGATCCAATATTTCAACCCTCCAACCCACTCCTAGGACAAACATGCAGCAATTTTCTTCATTGATCCCTAGGACCACGTGCTTTCTTGCATCCTGAGGTCTCAGAGGGCCCACAAAAATTATTTTAATTTCTAACTCTAAACCGATGTATTTTGTTGGAGGAAATATCATCTACTGGGAATTTTTGCCATCTTCTTGCATCCAATTTCTGTATGACTCCTTCCACAGTTTCCTGCAGTGGCTGTTGCAGTGGACTAGGAGGAGATGGATACATATGGAAAGTCCCATGATGAACAGTCCAGCAGCACAAGGTTGGCAGGCAGTTCAAGTCCACTCTGTGAATAATCTTGTTTTTTCAATGTGCTTTTCCTGAAGCATCAGAGAATAAGAGAAACTTCTTGGTGACACTGTGGAGAGTATTGCAGAAGAGCCTTCAGGGACAGAAGTGCTACACAAGCATTTCATGAACAAGGGCAAGAATCTTCCAGCTTGTGGAGATAATCTACACAGGTTAGGAATGAAAGCTGTTCCAATCCCTAGGGAACCCAAAAGAGAAACTCTTGTTTTCTGATGTGAAAGCGGTACGGCTCAGGATTTAATTCGAGTAGAAGAAACTAGTGGAGAAAAAACCCCACATTTCAAGAAAATCTATTTCTCTAGAACATTAGATTCTAAATGTGGTGAACAGACATTTCCTAGGGCAATGGTTTAGAGGGCAGTAGCCAGTGTAGCTTTGTGAGATTGTGACACCAGTAACAATGACTCTCTCTGCAACTACACTGGCAATGACCACTGTCTCTTCAGCTACTATGATACCAGCTACAGGTCCCTTCAAAAGAGAGAAGCTGACCACACAAGTATCCAAAATCGGCCCATAAG
>NW_010422547.1:2943-3157 GCF_000710305.1 Buceros rhinoceros silvestris
GAGAACGAGACCCCAGAAGCATCCAAAATTGGCCCATAAGTTCTTTAAAATTGTGGGTGAGCAGCAAGTGTTCTTTGATCCTTCCTGGTCATGAAAACGAGTAGAGCTCTTGATGCAGGTAAATGTTGCCTCCCTTTAGCCAACCCATGCACCATTAATTCACACAGGCATGTTGTCTGTGGACTGGCTACTTTGGCTACATGGATGAACTCTG
>NW_010422548.1:0-945 GCF_000710305.1 Buceros rhinoceros silvestris
AACTCAATTTTTACCATATCAAGGATTTTAATTCTGTGCATGCATGTATCCTCTGTTCATTAAAAAAGATATTAAAGTAAGAAGTGCCACAGCTGAGATGAGAAACCATTATTCCGAAGCTGTTGAAAACAAAAATTCTTATTTCCAATATGCAGATGTTTGAAAATATTTTAGGCCCCTTTAGGGAAACAACTTTTCTTCACATCTAATCAATCAAAACAAACATGACCTTACTAGTATATTTCCTTAACGGTCCTGATTTCTAGATTGAATAGGTGGCAAAGAAAGCTGACCATCCATCTCTGATACCTGAATTGGAGAGTCAACTTCCTGCTGCTCAGCCAGGCCACGGTGTCTGGGTTTCCCATTCTCCCATAGTCTTGAGAACAGAAAAACATCATGAAGTCTTCAGCCTTCACTAATTTTGCCATATCCAACCCTCAATTTCCAGGAAAAACATTTCAGCTAGTGACCAGTAGCCAGTCTAACAATCCCTCCACATGTTCTTGTTCTCAAAGTCATTACTGCATTCTTTCATAAGTTTCATGCTGGAGTAACGCAGGCATAAAACACTACTACAACATATAATCAACCACATTACCATTCAGCTAACATAGCCGATTGTATCCTGGGTTGCATCAAAAGAAGAGGCCAGGAGGCTGAGGTTGGTGATTCTCCTGCTCTACTCCTCTTTGGTGAGGCCTCACCTGGAGTACAGCATCCAGCTGTGGAGTCCTCAGCACAAGAAGGACATGGACCTGTTGGAGCAGGTCAAGACTCTGAACCATGCTGATGGACAGACTGAGGAATTTACCCTCTCTCCACCCCCCTACTCAGGACGCCCTGTGGGTAAGATCCTTTACCTCAGCCTATGCTGAGTGACACACATTCTGCCTGGGTGCGTTTTGTGTGTTGTTGTAATGGGTTAAGATGGCAGTGGCAGGG
>NW_010422548.1:974-5787 GCF_000710305.1 Buceros rhinoceros silvestris
ACTTTTGTGGGGAAAGGGATGCCACAACCCTTTTGGCTTCTTATTGGAGATGAGTCATGTGAATCAAGCACCTCTGTGACTAAGCATATAAAAAGCCGAGCCTTTTCCCAGCATTTTCCCCCAGTGTGCGCGCATTTGATTTTCCGTCCATGATCAGAGAGAAAAAGTGCAGTTCCTCCACATAGCAGAAAAAGACTCTCGCGTTTAAGTCTACTGTTTCCTTGAGGGGGTGAAGGAGACACAAGTCCATCCCCCACCATATTGAGAGATCCACTGCCGAGGGATGAGAGAGCAGACCATTCCCATAAGCTGGTGATGAATCGTCTCACCAGGGCAGATGCAGCGCTGGACCATCACCCAAGAGACACACACAACACCCCTGTCCACAGACCATGGAAGAGCAGATGCCGAGCTGTCTTCTACAAGGAGTGAGAGAAAGACTTTTGCAAAGTTTGCCTGAACAGTTCATTTCTGGACTGAAACTTCTGAGGTTAAAGAGACTGTGACTCTCCCTTCCCTTCCCCACCTCCCCCACATTTCCCCCCTCCTCAGGTGGTGGCCACATGGCAGGGGCTTTTTTTTTAAACGGGGATGGGGGATAAATGGGAGAGAATGTATATTTACTTTTATATACTTGTTTATGTATTTATTGACATATCTCTCTCTTACCTCTTTCTTTTATCAATCTGACCTATTTGAATTTAAATGATTGATTTATGGTTTTAATCGCTTCGAGCATTAAGCCAATTTTATTCCATCCCTTTAATTTAAAACCTATGCTTCACTGGTTTTCTTTTCCAAGCTCAGCCAAGTCCAGACAAGCCCTACCAATTACTTTAAAACTCTTTTGTGTAGCTCTCAGGTGTGTTCACATTCTCCCCAAGGCTACAGAAAGTCACAGACCTTTCAGGAATTCCAGCCTTTCTAATTTGAAACTGCAACAGTTGTAATCGTGATTATGCTTGTTTCTATTGCACTATTCGTGCACCCAATGGGTTTGTTTTACCATGCGGCCAGGCTACAACAGGTGGGCTGTAGCTTCTTTGGTGTCAGACCTATGGTGCCCTGCTGTCTCTCCGGTAAATAAGCTATAGCTAACCTGCAGTTGTTGATTTATCAACAGCAATACCAAAAGAACTTGTAAATGTTGCAATGTAAATAAACTCTCATTATTTGTGCCCCCAATTTGCTTGTCTCGCATATTTGGTGTTGGCATTACAGGACTGGTTTTATTTCCCCCTTTTTCGAAACAGTCATCTGACATGACTTCACTGTTATTCATGTGAAAATGTGAATATTTGACGATGTGTGGAAACAGGGTGAAACATTTCAAGTTTCCAAGGAAGTTATGTAAGAAGAAAATCTGAATGGTCTTCCCTGATCCGATAATCTTCCCCCTTTTTCGAAACAAGGGTACCAAGCTGCTCAGCACACAAAGAGAAATCATCAAACTAAAGCACTACCAGTACAGTTTCTTACTGTGCAATACCTGCAGAGAGTGTGTTTAGAATCAAAGCGAAGACAAAATTGTCAAACTGCAGTATTTGAACTCATTTCACCTGCGAAGGCCTGAAAACTTTTGCTCTGTAAAAATACATTTCAGCTTCAGGTCCCAAAACCAGATAAAAATTGACATCAAAGGATAGAAACATTTTTTTTTTTACCATCTCTGTTTATTCTAGTTATTTTTTTTACTTAGCAATCTTGAAATTAATTAGCTATATGTGTGAAAACGCAGGCCAGCCACATAACTCATATTAGTTTATTATAAATTAATACGTATGACTGTATCACTTCCTTTCCCCTTGATTTATGTCAGTTTTCTCCTCCTACTGATCCACCCACAATAATACTTAGCATATTCTTTATGCTAACACACAGATCATGTTAAATAACTTCTCTACCTTACAGACTCCTTTCCAGTTAATATCCTGATAGACGTTATATATCAAGACAGATATATCATGACACTTATTTTGATGAGGTAAATGGCAATTTGTATGAGTTTATTTCACCACATTAAAGTGCCAAAAGTAAAGTGTAATACTCATTGCATTACATTGTTTTGAGTCAGCATTATAATCTCCTGAGTTCCTAAGTCACAGGCTCTTGTACCATTGCATGTTGTTCTTTAACATTTGCAACAACTTGGTACCAGGTATTTTTTTTTTTTGCAGTATTGGTTATATTACCATAGCGCTTTGGAGAAGTAGTAATGCATCAGGAATATACTGTTCCTCTCCACTCACTCTTAAGCTAAGCTAAACATACCTTGCCTCTATAATTCTTCATAAGCTAGCAGTTTAACAATTTTCCTAAGAATTGCAATAATTCTTCATTGCATTGTAATGAAACTTGGAATGCATGCTACATCCAAGACAGAGATTGTTTTAGTTCCATGATCATACCATATTGTTTTAACTAAACTTGATTCAGTGGCGAAATAACTGCATTTTTTCTGTTAATAGTCATACATCTGAACACACAATTTTGATGTATAGCTCCTTTTTTTTTTTTGAAGCATGAATCCTGTGAGGTTCATTCCACAAGACACCTATCATGGCGTCACAGTTTAACCACTCAGATGTCTTCCTCCTCCCGCAGTGGGATGGGGAGAGAATAAAAAGAGTTAAAGTGAGAAAACTTGTGGGCTGAGATAAAGACAGTTTAATAGGTAATGCAAAAGCGTTGCACACAAGCAAAGCAAAATGAGGAATTCATTCACCCCTTCCCATCAGTAGGCAGGTGTTCACCCGTCTACAGGAAATCAGGGCTCCACTGCGTGCAACAGTTACCTGGGAAGACGTTGTAACTCAGAATGTCCCACCTCTCATATAGCATGGGGTACCCCTTTGGTCAGTTAGGGTCAGCTGTTGCCAGCTGTGTCTCCTCCCAGCTTCTTGTGCACCCCCAGCCTACTCACTGGTGAGGGGCAGAAAAGGTCTTGAGTCTGTCTAAGCGCTGCTCAGCAAGAACTAAAACACCCCTGTGTTAGCAACACTGTTTCCAGCACAAATCCAAAGTACAGCCGGACACCAGCCACTGTGAAGAAAATTAACCCTAACCTAGCCAAAACCAGTACACATGGATTTTAATAAAGCTGAACAGTACTAAAATAGATTCCCACCATTCCACCACTACATTTTATTCTGCCACTTAAGACATTGACCTTTTAGACCACAAATGCAGAAACCAAAATCTCTTTCATTCAATGAGTGTAGATGTGGAATGTTACCATACTTAATGCCACCTCACAGCTTTTGTAAAGCAATGCCTAAATCTGTTAACATTTTCCCAATTAGAAATTCCTAGTACAGAAAACTGGCAAGCATTTACTTTGAAAAAATAAAGTTCACTTCCTAGGAGAATGGAGATTTCTTATAAAGTTCTTATAAAGTGCAGATTAACATTTGAGAAAGTGTCTTTGCTGAAACAAACAACTTCTGACTAAACTCTCTTACAGAGGGTGTAATATTTTTTCCCCCTCAACAAAAATAAAACATTTTATAAGAAAAACTGAGTCTTGTATAAAGCAAACTAGATAAAGCGCTGAAAGAACTGTCTTCCCTCAAATTTTCAACATTTTTCCTTCTTACTCATCACCCATAGCAATATCATCAGGTACCTAGAAAATACATGATTTAAATCATATTAGCTAGTTACAAAATAAAACAACAGTCACACCTTTTTTTGAGCTGCTTCTAATTCTCTACCCTCCAGATAGAAAGCTTATTTTCACCCAAGAAAGAAATGAAATAAATACTTCAATTTTCATTCTGAGTTCTTCTGTTAGAAATTCTAAGCGACAATTTTCCACAATCCATGAGGCATGGTTCCATTTTTCTATGCCAGGGAGATTTTGTCCTGTCCTTAAAAGTAGCCTTACTGTCAAAAATGAGAATGCTATAGTTCTTACATAGGAAGAATTTTAAAAAAAAACAACCAGTACATAATCTCAGCCCTGGCATAACTTAGAAAAGTTGATTAACTAAATATACCAGCTAAGAGGAAAACTGCAGGCAAAAATAAAAAAAAAGAAAAGCACCGATTGAATTAAATTATCTAAGCTGATTACTTTTTTTTACTGCTATTACTTTAAAGGTCACAATACATAGAGGTCCACAACAGAAGAGATGCAGTACAAACGTGTCAAAAGAGGTAAGGCCGTTATCCAAAACAGAGGTTATAACAACTGAAAAAGAACAAAAAGTAAAGAGCAATGGAGTCATGGGATACGCTGGCAGATGACAAGAGAAGTGAATTGGCTCTGTTCGCCCTTACATAGAATAGATTTGCAATAAATATTTAACCATATGAGATCTCACTCAAGCCTGGAAAAATAGTCTAGCTGTGTTAAGCAGCTATATCTTAGCAGGACTTGTTATTTAGCACAGACTTGTGTGCTAGCATAGAACTGGAATAGTCAGGTTGCTCCCACTCTTGATCTAGATGTGGTAGCTACCTCTAGACTGAGCTCACAAACAGCTTGGAGAATGGCCATTTTGGTTCAGATCTTTCTTGTAATTTTTTCTTGCCTTAATTTCTCTTTCAGAATCATGTCTTGTCTTTTATTAACATCAACTACCATGCCTAAAAGCAAAAGAAAGAATACCTGCACTGTGTGGATGTGAAGTCATGTGTATGGTTCCAAAACACAAGGAGGACTCAGGACTCTGACTCTACTCAGAAAGAAGCAAAGTTTTTCAGTTCCAGACAATTACAGTTTTCAGACATGAAAGCCTAAAATGACCTAATTTGCACCCATGCTTTTTATTTGAACCTGCTGGCTTCAGTAGGAGCAGCAGGGATTTGT
>NW_010422548.1:5940-10673 GCF_000710305.1 Buceros rhinoceros silvestris
TCACATTCAGGAGTAACAGCTAAATTCACATACTCACCTTTAAAATGCTTGTGCTTAGTTTTCAAGAGCTTTGTTTTCATAGGATATGGGAAAAATGACTGAAAGCAAAGAAATTATTTCACTTATTATTTAAGGAAGCTGCTGTGACATTTAATTTTCACATTAGTAGTACAAATTGCAATATACTCTGAAACCAAATAGATCGGTTACTAAACCGCACTAAAAATAGTAGGCTTTTTCAAGCTCCCTTTAAATTTATTTTCATCAAATAACAACAACAAAAAAAAATGTTTGGCAATAAATTCATATAAAATACCACATTTTTACCAGTTTCACAGTAAAAATTATTTTTCTCTTTGTGAAAAATTGTCCTCAGTGAGCATAGTGTTCCTAAAAAGGATCAGAAATAGATGTCCTACTTTTAAGCAGAAGACTCTTGCAAATGTGCTTTAAAATTAATAGTAACCAGATGTCAAGTAGAAGAAAGAAATTAAAAGCAAACTCACTGCATTGATTGTCGTCCTCTCTTATATTTTGCTGTGAATAGGTGAAATACTGTACTCTTTCCATAGCTGCTAGAATAAAAATCTATGAAATGGTTATATTTTATTATCTTTTTACAAATGCTATTTGTTTTTTCTCTGGATTCCTGTGACATCAGACTGTGAATTATACTGAGAAGCAAGATGACAGAGCTCAACATTTTCCAGCTAATTTTATTCTGCTTAAAGCATTTCTGCTGTCAACAGGAGTAAAATTTACTGCCACAGAAAAGTCAAATATGCTCTTCTAAAATTCAACATAACTTGCATATAAATGAGGCCACATCTGTGAAGACCTCTCTTTTTCTATTTGTTAAAGTAGGGGTCAAACACCCGTCATGCATTGCTACAAAAATCCGGGTGGAAATAGACTGCTGCTTATCACCCCTTTATTCAGCAAGAAAAAAAAGAGAAGAAAGAAAGGAAGAAAAAAAAAAAACCCTCTGGCTTGATACAGAGTAATTCTTATACTCAGCATTCACTGCCACATACTGTGGGACTCAGTTTGCCTCCAGGCTCCACAGCATATTACAGAAAACTACTGGATTTTGATCTTGAGAAATAGTATAGAGTCACACAACACAGACACACATAACACGCCAGAAGATTAATACTCATGCAAGGAATGGATTTATATTTGTAAGTAACTCTCTGTGCACTTCCTAATTTTAATACTTAGTTCTGAAACCCTATCTATCTGAGTGATGACTGAATAATTTGGTAACTCTGAATTTGAGATGAAGTTAGCACTGTGTTGGTGCAGAGAAAAACAGTACTAATTGAAACCATTAGGGTAATGGGAAAACAAGAATTCCAAATATGAGAATAACATGTACAGGGCTACTCCAGAACACAAGTAAATAAGTGTGTAATCTGGTCGAGAAGAATTTATCCATAAATTCATTTTTTCCCAGATAGTTCCATTTAATTACTGTGAGTAGTAATGAATTTATGGTATAAAATCAATTACAATTTTCCACTAACTTTTAAAACAATTCCCTTTTATTTACAATTTTGCTGTTATTAACATTACTGTACAGGATTCTTCAGTTACTTGGCAACAGCTATGCTGACATAACTTTAGCTTGTCCACTCCCGCACAATAAAGTAAAATTTTAAGATACTTAATCACATTAAGCAAGCAACTTTGAAAAACCTGCTTTTACTGATCTCCTTTCATCCTTTTTGGCATTTTAATTTTTATTTGTTTCAGGTGTATTGAAAGCACTTTGAAATCATTAACTTAAATTAACTCACTTTCCACAGTTCCATTCAACAACTTTTTACCCAACATACATCAGTGATAAGAGACTGTGAAGTATCAGTCTCTCCTGTCATCTTGATATAACCTAACTGCAAAAGCTAATGAAACCAAAAGCCGAGCAATTGAAGAACCTGTAAAATTAGCCTACTGTTGGCATTAAACTTGAAATACTTATAAAATCTGGTAATGATTTAATGCAGTACATTGCATGTCCAGAATCTACACTGAAACTGAAGGAAATAGCGACAATGGTGAAATTCTTTATAATAAACTCACAAAAATAATGAATACTTAATCTAAATATATAAATTTGAATAAATACAAAACATATCTCAACCTCATTTGGCTTTTTATTCAGTACAATTGCATGCTTCAATATTAATGCATTTTTTCCTCTGTGTGTCAAGCATAATATAATTAATTTATTTCATGGGAGAAAATCTAGAGTAGATTATATTTACTTGCAGTCTAACACTGATAAAAATCCACTAGAATCTTTGCTACGTATATAACAAGCTTTTCTGATCTTGTCTCATAAACTGTTTCCAAATGCTTTCTTGGTGATTAAATAACAAAGCAAAAATAGCACTAAACCAGAAGGAAGACCACCTGGCAAAACAAGTTACTATATTCTATCATGATCTTTCACTCTAAAATTATGTGCCTGTGCACACACACACGTCTTCAAAGAAAGCCCTCTCTTAACACAACCATTTCCTTTTTCATATAATAAATAAACAGATAATTCCAGCATTTCAACACTGGAGCAAAATATCTGAGTGTGTGAATCTAGTACTGGAATCACAGCAGCATTTGGGGCAGGATGAGACAGAAAAGGAGACCCTTGCTCCTGAGGTGCTGCTAGCTGGTATAGGAGCCTGCTGATGCTGGCTGTAAGAGGATGGTCCAAGAGAAGCATCTGGCTGGTACTCCAAGAGGCATTTGAATGGCTCAGTGGGACAACAGCAGAGTAAGCATCAGAGCATTACACAGCAAAATAAAACAACTTTTGACAGCAGGTCAGCTGGATTTCATTCTTCTCATTCCTTGATAGTCCCCCACAGCAAGGATTAAGTAACAAAACCATGATGTAATAAAGACAAAGTTTTTAAGGACATCAGAACTAAGAATCAAATGATAAATGAGACATCAAGACTGCAGCACCAGATGTAGTATCTGACCACATTTTCCAGAACTTGGGGTGCCTGACGATAACTACTGTTGCAGTGACGTGGATAGCTGGGCTGACCCCACAACTTACTGCTGGTGAAAGCCCCTGCTTCCCTTTCTCAGCTCTCTCCAACCCAGCGGTGGCTCACATGCTTTACTAACCTCAGGTGCACAGTTTCATCCAAGGCTTTCTGAAAACCCACTAGACACCTTTATTTGTATACTGTCTGACCCACTGAGGAAACACACTCAGTCAGGCAGAAGGAGCCATACTGTCCCATACCTACATGTATTCTCAGGTCCCTCAGGTCCATGTGGTTCCAGACTTGCATGGGCTTCCTTCAAATCAAGCTGGCTCCTCTGCCCTCTCTCACCAAGAAGACGTTGCAGATTACTTAAGTCAAGTGACAGTCAGAAGCCAGTGTGTAATATAGACTTATCCTTCCAGTGTGCTGGCTGCAGACAGATATTTCCAAACCATCTAGTTGTGCATTAACAGCTGCTGCTTGATCTTCACACTTAAAACACATTCCTAATCAAGCGTTCAAAGGGACACTGCAAAACAACATGGCCTGGCACCACCTAAGCTATAACAGGTAGCCACCCAGGTACCTCTGTTCTGAGCACAGTAACTTGTGCATGGCTAGAATGTGTTTTCAGAAAAGATTTTAACACATCTGAAAATGGGACAAGTCCCTTAGTAATCTGGTTTTGCAATCAATCAATTGATTCGGGGATTTAAGGGGTGGCGGTGTGGAACCAAAACATTTTCAACCAAATCTTGGATTGAGCTTTCATGCAGTTTTTTCTCCCATTTTTAAATTGAAGAATCTTTTAAACACCCTCTGTTTTTAATTATTTACAAGCAAATCATTCTTCATTGTTTTGATAATCTGCTTTTTGACCCTTCTGGTGCAAAGATTTTGTTGCATGCATGAGACATTCCCCAACACCCTCAGCAGTAAAAATCGACACAAGGTATTCACTGAGTTTCCCTGCCATGGTCTCATCTCTCTAAGTACCCCTTTGACATCTTTTCCTCATGTGGTCTCAGTGGTTCCCTAGCTTTCTACTTTCAATGCATTTAGAGACTTTTTCAGTACCATCTTTAGTTTCCTCGGCACCTCTTTTTCCAATGGCAACCAGTCCATTATATATTGGCTGCTTTGTCCTCTATTTAAAGCATGCTTTTCATTTCTTCGTATCAATCTTTCCCCTATGACAGATATCCAAATTTTTCTAATGACTCAGACATGGTTTTCTTGGATTACTTTGTAGGCTTCTTGCTTCTTGGATTGCCTTATTTTTACATAACTAAAACACATGCTAGATTTATGGGGATAAATTCTGCATTTACCAGATCTCATCTCTCAGTTATAAATCTAACTGTACTGCAATTGTTACTACAGAGGTACCCCAGTAATATATCTTGAGGTAAGTCACTGGTTGCTTGGGACCAAGTGCAGAAGAGCATCTTCCCATAAATCATCCAAGAATAGTTCTTTGAGAAAGAGATTATCTACATTTAGCACACATTCTAATACAGATTTTTTTCTTCAGCTATAGCATTTAGTTATGGTTCATGATAACTAGCAGTGAACACAGAGCTAAAATGGCAGACTTGTGTTTTTCCAGCTTCAGGATTAAGTTTGCATTGATAGCAGGCATTTAATCTTTCACACAATTGATAACATCCTGTGATGTCATCCTATCTGGATGATTAAAGAAAGATTTACTCTTATGTGGGCGTGACCCCC
>NW_010422549.1:0-1206 GCF_000710305.1 Buceros rhinoceros silvestris
TCAACCCAACTTGTTGACATCTGTAAATTTACGGAGGGTGCACTCAATGCTCTCATCCAGATCACTGATAAAGATGCTGAAGAGGACAGGCCCCGACACCGAGCCCTGAGGAACACCACTGGTGAGTGGCCACCAGCTGGATTTAACTCCATTTAGCACCACTCTCTGGGTCCAGCCATGCAGCCAGTTTTTTATCCAGTGAAGCGTACACGCATCCAAGCCATTAGCAGCCAGCTTCTGCAGAAGAATGCTATGGGAAACGGTGTCAAAGGCCTTACTAAAGTCCAAGCAGACAACATCCACAGCTCTTCTCTCAGCCACTAAGCAGGTCACCTTGTCATAGAAAGAGATCAAGTTAGTCAAGTAGGACCTGCCTTCATAAACCCATGATGACCAGGCCTGATCACCTGGTTGTCTTCTACATGTCGTGTGATGGCACTCAAGATGTTCTGCTCCATGACCTTCCCTGGCACTGAGGTCACACTGACAGGCCTGTAGTTCCCTGGGTCCTCCTTCCAACCCTTCTCATAGATGGGCATTACACTGGATAACCTCCAGTTGATTGATAGCTCACTCATTAGCCAGAACTGTTGGTAGATCATGGCAGGTGGCTTGGTGAGCATTTCTGCCAGCTCCCTCAGAACCCTTGAGTCGATCCCAACTGGCCCCATAGACTTGTGCATATCTATTTTCTTGGGAAGAAATGAGGAATACACAAGAGCCATGGAATTGATTGTACACACAACAACTATCTGTTCAGACATGCTTGACAACCTATAGGTTTTGATCTTTCCATTTACAATTTTGCACCAAGGACATGGCTTAGAGCACAACTACTTAGCAGTCTGTTGCAGAACGCTGGGTGGCAGTGTGGGCGGTCGGAAGATTACGTGCTTACGTTACAGGAATGCAGTAACCACCCACGATGGGCGAGGCTTCTTGGGAGATTATATAACCCTGTTCATTACATAATAAAGTGCCATTTTTGCATCCTCTATACTAGAGAAAGTGTATAAAATGACCCCCGACGGCAGGGAGTTGGCTGCCAAATATCACAACAAGTTGCCACATCTGGTGACGTCCGACATGATGAACGGCGGCCGCGTCAGGTTCTGTAACGACGATATGAATCGGTCGACCAAGGTAAAAAAGACTTTTTTATGTACGTAAAGATTTGGGGCAGTAATGACTATAAATTAAAAAGAG
>NW_010422550.1:0-4689 GCF_000710305.1 Buceros rhinoceros silvestris
ATGGTTTCCAGCCCTGTGTGGTCTGCGTGTGGTCATGGTTTGCTCCGTCTCTCTTCTGATAATGCAAACATTGCCTGAGACTTGGGCTTAAATGGATGGGAAACCAAATCAAAGTCATCTTTGCCTGAAAATTATGATGGTTATAAAGCAACATAAGGGGAAGAATTAAAGCTGAATTTGACTGAGTAGGCCTTTCAAAAGTTTGCATGAAATCACTTTCATGTGTAAAATACCCTCTGTTTTCCGATGATGAAGGAAACGCAGAACAGGTACAGATGGATGATCATTAAGTTGGGGGGGTGGCTTAAACCATGGGTCATTGCCTTTACCTGGGCTCTGTGTCTGAGACCTCTGATTTGACAAGAAAAATAGTAATGATCTTGTCCCGTGCAGCAGCAATCACATTGAAATTATCTGCAGTTTTTGTTAACTACTCAAACGGATGCTGAGCACCTGCAGATTCCCCAACCAGTTTGCAAGCTGACCTGGCCCCACCTCCAGGCTGAGGAGGTGGAAGGGCCTCAGCCTCTCTGCTTGATCACCCTATTAAGTGTCTCAAAAAGGAAGCTTAACTACCCTCTTTGGCTTTTGTTTTTGAGAAGTATTGGAGTACCTCCGACCTAGTAGAAGAGATTGAGAAGGGCGTGATTTAAATCAGTTTCTCATTTCTGAGGAGAAGGCTCAGTACACACCATTAAGATGCAGAGATGCAGGCTGCATTAATTTCTCCTACAGGAATGGTGTTGCTCTGTGTCCTGCCCGAGTCCTTGCAACTGGCAGCACTGCAGGAAAGTGGAGCCGGCTGTTTTGCGAGCTGAGGGCTTCTTTTTCCAGAGAAAACTCTTCGGTGTATTGACTGATCCGAAGGTGACGCTAGTAGCACTGCAGGTGTGCAAAAAGAAAAAAAGAGTCTGTCCCCGTATTTCCAGAGGAGAGACAGTGGGATTTAGTGCAAGGGCTGGTTCTGCCTGTGTCTGGGATCATGTCTCTAGCTCTGCTCTCAGGCTGGGAAATGTCTGCAGGAGGATTACTCTGGGTGAAAAGAGGAGGAAAAGCATGTCTTATCCGAAAAGACTAAAGAAGCTTTTCTCATGTAGCTTAGCTAAATGGAAGCTAGAGAGGATACAGCTGCCGATGGGAAGAGTAGGGATGTACAGAAAATAACAAAAGTGGTGCAAAACCTGAAGGTATATAAATGGGCCAGGAGAAAAATGAGGCTGGAAATGGAAAGGTGTCTTCCCATCATTACAGCAGCGAGATGCTGGAAGAGCCTTCCAACCAAAATACAGCGATTTCTTCCAAAATGGAGCTTGGTGTGGCTGTGGAAGGGCTTTACATGGCGTAGTGCCAGCAGCCGACCTCTGTTGCCAGGAACTCTATCCCTCTTGTCTGTTTGTTAAAACTGCTTGTAAGCGCCAGTGAAAGGGCTTTACATTGCGTAGTGCCAGCAGCCGACCTCTGTTGCCAGGAACTCTATCCCTCTTGCCTATCTGTTTGTTAAAACTGCTTGTAAGCGCCAGTTGTTCTCCTCTCCGAAGGCAGCCACCATAAAGAAAACACGGCAGCCACACAAAGCGCGCGTCAGCAAAGCGCGAGGAGCCCGTCAGCCTTTCTGTAACCGCGCTGAGCAGCTTGCTGAGGTCCCTGCTGAGCTGGCCACTTACCTGGAACGTGTACCAAAAAAATTAAAATCATACAGGGAAACAAAAACAAGTCAAAAAGCAACCCACAGAAAATAAGCGCACTGGAATCTAGTCCCTTGTGCTCAAGGACTGGTGCTGCCACAGCCTGTGGAGTTGTGTGCTGTGATTCCTCTTGGGAAGGCATCCTGCGAATCCTGTCACACTGTGAAATATGGCTTTAAATCCCACAGAAGAGAGATCTGCTGCAAAAGGCTTGTTTGTTCAAGGGTTGCTCTTTGTTTCTTCCGTTGTCTAGGGGAAGTTAGATATGGGAATATTAATATTTTATGTCCGTTCACAGACAGGTCTTTTTTCATTTAGGTCTCTGCTAGCAGATGTTCCTTATCTCTTGTGTTTTAGAGGATTGTTATTACCCTCCAGCTGTCCCCGTTTCCCTTTGATTGGGGATCCAGTGGCAGTTACCTAAATAAAGAAAAATTTGTTTCGAATCTTGTTGCATATTTTCAAAGGATTTCATTGTCATGCAGACCTCCAGGATTCTGCACAGGTTAAATTTGGGTGGACTTTTGGGTGATGGTCCAGTCTAATGAAGGTGACAACCACCTCTAACTGTATTTTATCCCCTATTATTTCTCATTTTCTCAAAGTTCAGAGGAGGCCTGTCTGCCACATTTAGCTTCTTTCTGAGACTATTCCCAGAATTCCCGCTCTGGTTACTAAGCCTGGAAGGCATCCTCAGTGTTGTTTTAACCCTGGTACCTTATTTATGCTGATGGCATCGTGGGTGAAAAGGAACTTTCTGCTCCTTTCAAGTTAATGTTGGAACAATGATGACTGCTCACGTTGTTTATTTTCCTTCTTTTCTTTTTAATTTTTGGGGGTTTTTTGTTTGTTTGTTTGTTTGCTTATGAACAGCTCGGACTTGAAGCTGCAAAAAACCTTCAGAGAGTCTGCTTTTTTTATACTGATAAATGTCCTTGAAAAAATATTTATATGTATGAGAATACACTCCAAAACTCAAAGCTCATAGCGATCCTCTCTCAGCTCCCTTTTCAAGGCTTTTCCTGTAGTCCTCCTCCTCCCTAGTGGATCCATATTTTCTGAGTAAGACGAGCATTATCTCTCGCCTGAGGCCTGACTGAAGTCAATGGAAGGTTGTAAATTGGCTGCAGTAGGTACTGGATCCCGGAGCCTCTCACACTTCGCAGGCAGGTTAAGCAAGTTTAGTTAACTAGAAGGTATTTTTCTCGGTAGCGTGTTTTATCCTACGCCTTTTGGGTTAGAAGGGCTCTAGAAGATGGTCAGGAGGGAGGAGATTTGGTGAAGGCAGTTGAGTGACCAGGCTGAACGCAGACATGATCTGCCCGCTTTTAAGATCCCTACTCAAACGAATTTGCCACGCTTTGTTAGTGAGAGGTCAGCGGAATAGTTTGTGCATCGCAGGAGGTGAAGTGCAGGTAATTCCAGCAAAGCAAACCAGGGACTGAAGTGTTAATATACAGTAACTGGACCCGTTCTGTAACAACTATAATTCCTCATTGTAGCTGCGATATTCCTCATCACTTCTTTCAGGTTTTTTCTTCATATAGCCTGCTGTAATTATCAAAATTAGGCGTAATGAATTATGATGTTCTATAATTAGAAGGATAATCATCTTTAATGTTTCAGCGTATCAAGCTTACTTCTGTGACAAGGCATGCTTCTTCATTTCTCATGTTTTTGTCCTGTCATAATCAACTGCATGAATGGTGTCCTTTAACGAGCGTGTGACCTCCGTGTTCTCTGGCAGCCACAGCGTCCACTTGCCCCTTTTCCTGTTGCTGAGGTAAACCAGCTGCAGAGGGACCCTCCTGCACGCATGAGGAATCTGGAGTGTCCTGTGGGGAGGACACAAGCAAGCCAGCAGAGTAGGCTGTTGAGCAAGCTGCACACGCGGAGGACTAACTAGGGTCAAATCCAAGGGCAATTAGTTCGTGAAGCACCTTGATCTCGCTGAGCAAACCCAAGTCCTGTTTACTCCCACAGCCCTGTTTAGCTACTCTTTGGAGCAAGAAATTGGGTGGAGTTTGTAGTAGCACTAGTTGTCCCTCAACACAGAGCAATTTTCATCTTGTGAGTGAGAACGTTCAGATAGCTCCAATAAAAGGAAGACCAGATCTAAACTGCTTCTTGGCTGCAGCTAGTGACTGGTTTCGCTGTTGCTTAGCACAGGATGCCTCCCAAATGGTCGAGAGAAGAGGTTGCTCTTATGCTGGGTCAGCTTGTGCAGTAACGTTTGGACGATGCTCAGCTATGCTTAGTGCTCCCCGTGGACTGTATCTCTGCACTGCACCAGGCTCTTCCAGCGTACGCGCTGGCCCATCTCAGAGGTTACTATAGCCATGCCATGCTGCCTTAGGACAAAGTCCATCTTGACCAGGACGCTGTCTCCACCAAGAGCCAACAGGGCATGCTTGGATGAAGAAGGTAAGAGTGATCATTGCCCTAGAGGATAGCTATGACCCCAACACTCAATGATTTGGGGGATTTCTGGATAAAAGGACCCCTCCATACTGCTGAGTTTAATGGCCATGAATGGCTGATCTTCCTGGAATTTGCCTAAGCCCTCCTCAGGCCTGCTCAAGCCTTCAGCCTCCACAATGTCCTGTGGCAGTGACTTCCATGGCGCCATCATGAATAATGCAGGAAAAGGGTTTGGTTTTGCTCGTTAAATTAGTGAGGAGGGTGGGTTAACATTCATTGTTTGTACTTCAGCATGGTGCGGAGGTCATTGCTACAGAGTGCCGACATGAAGCAGAACTGCTAGCGAGCTGAGCCCCCTGACCATGGCCGCACAGTGCTGAGGGTTTCTAGCGCTGCGTGCAGCTGTGTTTGGGAAGCCAGGCTGAAACAGTCTTTTCTCACACCTCTCCAAAGCCCACGATATCTCACTGTAACAACTCAACCAGCATGAGCACCGCTGTCCACGAAACTGAATGCAGACACACACCTTCTCTCTTCCTTGAGAAAAGGACGGAGCAGCAGGGCAGGCTTCCCTGTGGGGAAA